>NC_056751.1:82501989-82761989 GCF_019279795.1 Protopterus annectens | reverse complement strand
CACCTTGTTACCCCCGGGGTTTTTTATTAAAGGGTTTTAAAGTGCCTTTTTAAAAATTAAAAGACAAACCCCACCCCCATGGCCCGGGTTTTAAAAATAAAGGAATTTCCCCAAATTAAATTTTAAAATGCCAAGGCATTTTAAATCTCCTTGGCCCCTGGGAACTGGGGAAACTTGAGGAAATGGGTTCAACTCCCAGACACCCCGAACCCAAACCCCCTCCTCCTTTCCCCCAAAAATTCCAACCCCAAAAAGGGGGGGAGATGAACCAAAAAACCCCCAAATTTGGGGCAAAACCTCCAAACTATCCTGGCAATAACCCGTGGGAAAGGAGAAGGAAACCACCCTCCCAAACCCCGGCCCCCCTGGCCTTCCCGAAAAAACCAAAAATAATCCCCAAAAACCCTTTTTTGGGGCTTCCCAAAAAAGACTGGGGCCCCAAACCCAAACCCCCCCAAAGGCCAGAAAAAACCCCCGCAAAAAAGCCACCCCAAAAAAAACATCAAAACCTATCTCACCCAAAGGGGCCATGTCCGAAAAGTTACCCCCTTAAAAGACCTAAACAACCACCCGGGTACACTTGAATAGGTGAAAAATTTTTTAAAAAAACACACTCCCCCCAAAACCAGGTGGGAACCCCAAAGGGCCGGGGGAAATTCGGGCCCCCGGGCCGCCAAACCATAAACCCCAAACACCTTTAGGTCATAAGGGAATCCCCAAAAAAAACCAAAACCCCTTTCCAAAACGGTGTTTTGGGCCCCAGGGCCCCCCCCTATACAAAAGAAAAGGAAAACTAAAGGGGTTTGAGCAAAACCCAAAAAAGGGAAGGACCCTGACCTTATTTGCAAAAAATTTCCCTCAAAAATTTTTAAGGGCCCCCAAAAAAAGAAGGGCAAAGGGTAATTTTAAAAAGGCTTTCTTTGTTATTTAAAGGGGGAATTCCCCAAAATTTTCAGTTGGGAAAAGAAAAAAAATGCCCCGACAAGCCAAAATCCTTTGCTAAAGGGGGGGGGGCAAAAATTTCCCCCCGGGCTTTTATAGGGAAAGGCCTTTCCCCCCATTAGTGCCTTTTTTGGAAAGGCCCCCCAAAGAAAAACCCACCTCCAAGGTTCCCGGGGTAAGAAAATAAGAAAAAGCTAAACCCAAACTAAAAAACCTTTTAAATTCAGCCACTCGGGAAATTCCCAAAAATGGGAAAACAACGTGGCCCTCCCAAAATGGTTCAAGGGTCCCGGGGAAAAAACCCCAAAACCTACCAGGTTTCCCCAAAGCTTTTTGGAAAACTTGGACCCAAAAAAAGGAAGGGGATACGAATATTCCCCTTCCAAAGATCCCCCCTTCCGGTTGGTTTCAAACAGCACCCAAAAACCCCTTGAAAAAAGGGGGGTAAAACCCGGCCTTTCCAAAAAAAGCCTTGTACAAACCCCCCAAAAGGAAACCCCACTTTCCCCTTTCCTAGAAAAGGAAAAATTTAAAGGCTCCCAAACCCCATTTTTAAAATTTTGGGGCCTTCAACTCCCCAAACCCTTTAAAAGGGAAAACCCTTACCCCCTTGTTTTAAACCCTAAGGCCCAAAGGTTCCCAAATTTAAAACTCAAATGGGGATAACAAATTGGACCAACTCCCCAAAAGGGAAAAACAAAACTGGGCCGACCCTCCCAACAAAAGGGGACCCTTTCCAAAAAGCTCCAAAACCAAAGGGGGTAAACCCTTAAGGGAAGAAGAATAAACCCAACCCAATTGGGTACAATCCCGACCCCACCCCCCCGGCCAAAGTGGAAAAACTTTTAAAGCCCCCAAATTTCACATCCCCAAAAGGGGGGTTGGAATCCCTTTAAAGGGCCCCGGGCCCCCTTTTGGGGGGTTTCCCCAGAAACCGCAGAACCCAAAACCCCAAAAACCTTTAAAGAGGATCAAATCAAAAAATCCCCAAAAAAACCCCAAAAAAACCCAATCCTCCCGGGGAACCCCCTGTTTTGGGGACCCCGCCATAAACCAAAAATTCCCAAAGGGAAAAGGAAGCTACCCCAAAAAAAACCAAAAACCCAAAAGGAAAGGCCAAACTTTAATCAGATTGAAAAAATAGGGCATCTAAAATTTCCCCCAAAGGGCCCCTTCAGGGGAAAAAATTCCCCCCAGGACAACCCCAAGGGTTCCAAGGGTTTTTTTAGTTATGGGAATGGGGGGTTTCCCCGGTATCCTTTTGTTAGTTAAAAGGCAAAATAACTAACCCAAAAGGGGGTTGCCCAAAAAAAATTTTAAAGGGGGGTTAAAACCAAACCCCTTCCCCCCAAAGGGTTTTTAAAACCCAGGGGAGATGCCCGTTTAACCCCAGAACCCCATAAATTAAAAAAAAAAATAATGGGGGAAGAGGGGTTGGGTGGTTTAATAATAAAAAATTTTAAAAAAATAAAATATGTTAATTATTATAAATATTAAATTAAAAATTTTATAAAGGGGGGTGGTTTTAAATTAAATATATAAGGTTTTTGGTTTGGTTGGGGTTTGGAAAATATATATATAAATAAAATATTATAAAATATTACCCCTTCCCTTTGTTAAGGGCAATCCTGCCTTTTTAAAGGTTATTTCTTTAAACGTACCGGGCCATTGGCAAATTCCCAAAAAGCCTAATGGAAACCCCGAAAAATACAATTTTCCCCCCGGGGGAAAATTAAAAAATAATTTTACCAAAATTTAAAAATAAACCCCTTGTCACTGGATTTTTTTGAAAAAAACTCAAAAGAACCCAATGGTTAGAATTTCTGGAGCCCTTCAATCCAAACCCAAAAAGTTTTTTCCCCAAAACCAAATCCTGGGGGGGGCCTTTTTTGTTCCCTATTAAAAAAATTTTAAGGGAAAAAAACGGGAAAACCCCTTTTAAAAGTTCCCAAAAAGACCAAACTTTTGGGGGCCCCCAAAAAGATTCCCGCCGGGAAAAAGAATCCCTTTTTTTCCCAAAACCCCCCTAGAAAAAGACAACTGGTGCCAAGGCCCTCCCAACCCAAAAAAAAGTGTTAAAGCTTTCCCCTTTTAAAAAAAAGTCCCAAAAAAATTACCCACAAAAGGTTTAATTTTTTTAATACAAGGAAAAGTTTTGTTTTTTAAAACCCCCAACCCCAAATTGATTTTTTCCCAAAAAACCCCTTTTGCCAACCAGGTGGCCAAATTGGGAAAAAAAACATTTTTTTAAACCCCCCTAAAAAGGGTTTTACACTAAAGGGACATTGTTTTCCTCTTTTTTCACCCCCAAAGGCCCAAAAATTTATCAAACCCCTTTTTAAATTTTTAACCCCCCTTACCCGCACCTCAGCCTGGAAAGGCCCCGGTACCCTTCCCAAGAGGAAAAGGGTGTGTTGTGGGTTGTGTTTGTGGTGTGTTTGGGGGTCTGTGTGGTTTGTGTTAAGGGGAAAAAGGGAAAGCTTTTTTTCCCAAAATTAAATTCCCTCAAGCTAAGACTTAATTTACATTTTAAAAAAAGTAGGGGCAGACAAAACCGACCCCCATTGGAAAAAGAATTAAACCCCCCCCCCCCCCCCCCCCCCCCCCCCCCCCCCCCCCCCTCCCACCCCTCCCCCCCCTCCCCCTCCCCCCCTCGCCCCCCCCCCCCCCCCCCCCCCCCCCCCCCCCCCCCCCCCCCCCCCCCAAAAAAAAAAAAAAAAAAAAAAAAAAAAAAAAAAAAAAAAAAAAAAAAAAAAAAAAAAAAAAAAAAAAAAAAAAAAAAAAAAAAAAAAAAAAAAAAAAAAAAAAAAAAAAAAAAAAAAAAAAAAAAAAAAAAAAAAAAAAAAAAAAAAAAAAAAAAAAAAAAAAAAAAAAAAAAAAAAAAAAAAAAAAAAAAAAAAAAAAAAAAAAAAAAAAAAAAAAAAAAAAAAAAAAAAAAAAAAAAAAAAAAAAAATCACCATTTTAGGGCCCCTTTAAAACTTTTTTTTTAAAAATTTGGGAAAAAACTTCATTTCTTTTTAAAAAAGACAAAAAAAAAATTTCACAAAATTTAAAAAAAACCCCACACTGCATTCTTATTTAGATAACTCTTTTCTGAAATCTTTTGAATATACGGTTCACAACTTGATACATTTCTGGTATTTTGATGTAAAATCTGCAAAATGCCAACTTCTTTAGATGACATCATGAATGCTCAGCAGACATACATCAAGTCCAAACAAAAATGTATTTTTTTCTACTGCCGCAAAAACACAAGTAACCTTTGGGTGGATGGGCTTTGCTTAATGTCAAAACACAATATTACAATTAAAATTTTAATGTATATAAAAATACAGAAGCCCATTTTAAAAGTTCAATAAGTCACAACAAAGGCTTGTGCACTAAACATGTATTACCCCTGTCCTAGGAACTTGTAAGATACTCACCCTTTGAATTCTTGCCTCAAAACTCCCCCCATATGCCACTGACGTTGTGACTGGTTGCACATGCACGCATACACAACCTACAAAAAGGAGATGTTGAAAGCTTCCAGGGTTTTAAAACAGTAAAGAATACAAAGCAATATCTCACCACAGCATATATTGCTCTCTGATTTCATTACCATCAGCAACGGAAAATTGCATTATGACTTTTCTACACACCTATCCATTCCCCTGGCCAGCTGCTGATTTGGCTTTCAAACAAGCTTTCTGTCCTAAGCCAGGAATGCAACTTGTAAGAAAATATCAGTCAAAACCAGCTAAAAAAGTGTTGTTTCACACTAAAGGGCACACTTGTTTGGCACAAATAAAAAAGACTCATATTTTTCACCTAAAAGTCTTCTCACAAACAAATGATGCAAACCTTTTAAGCGATTTTTTTCAACCCCTTACTGATCATGCATTTGTTCCTCTAGCTCTGTAATGGCTACCTGGCTACCCTGTGCTTCTCTGTTAGAGAGAGAGAGAGTGTGTGTGTGTGTGTGTGTGTGTGTGTGTGTGTGTGTGTGTGTGTGTGTGTGTGTGTGTTGTGGGGGGGGGGGGTGTAGTGGAAGAGAAGAATGTCTTTCATTTCCAAGGGTTAATTACCTTCTCAATGACTAAGTACTATTCATCTTATTGTATAAAGTAGACGAGACACCTGACATATATGGTATAAATAACCAACTCACTGTAGCTCTACTTGTAATGAATCTCATTCTAACAGACAAAATATTCACAATACACACACTGCATTCTTATTTAGATAACTCTTCTTGATGATGAAGAAATTACTTATATTTGGTCACTCCTCCTTTCTCTAGCCAGCCCTTTGGCAACCAGGAACACTGAGCATTTCTAATTCTAGAGGCACAATATTACCAGCAAAGCAATAAAGAAATAGTTTGTGATGATTACTTTCTTATGCATCTTATATTTTTAAGATAAAAAAGCATCTCTTTTATCAAAACGCAAAATGCCTTGTGCTGTGAAACTTTGGTACCCCAAACAATTATGCTCTTCCTGTTATCATGATTTGGGGAGAGGACCAATATAAAACATTTTATAGGTTCATAGGTGGTTACTAGGCTAATGACCTGAAGGTCTTTATAATCCTAGCCATGTGTACCCAAAATAATACTAGAGAAATCCAATATAAACTTGAGATCTTAGTTGGCAACAACTGCCCTTATCTAGGAGGGTCAGAGGTGAAATCCCCAGCAGAAATGTATGGTTTTCTGTCCAGTCATCCAGGCTACACTTAAACACTATCATACAGGGGCTCTGTTTGATGTGAAACAGTAGCCTATTCCAGAGGAGTGGCAAGCTCTAAGAGCCATCTTTCTCTCCGGCAGGTCCTATTTATATTACAAGCCAGGTTAAGGTTCCTGGAGTGGGTCACCCTTGTCCCATTTGACTTGTGGATGTGCAGCATTTCCATTAGGTTTGGATCCAAGATTGCTCTGTAGGCCAGGCACAAGTCTCCTCTAAGTAGTCTGTACGTTGCTGAGAAAACTGACAGTGACTTCAGGCTTTCAGGGTATGACATATGCTGGAGTCCCTGAATTTTCTTGGTTAGTCACAGGGATATTGTTTTTACCAAAGGGGATGATAATGGATGTTTTAGCATGGAGTTTGAGTCCTTGGCTTTGGCACTAATCACTGGTTTGTTTAAGTCCCTCCTGAAGTATACTGACATTGTTTGGGGATTCAATGTGTGCACCTAATTTGCAGTTGTCAGCAAACGTAAGTCAGCCACAGACCCTCTGTTTTGGCCTGAACTTCTGAGAATTTCAAACAATAGGGGGCCCAACACTGACCTCTGTGGAACTCCACTGGTGACAAGTCTGCTGGTTGAGGTAAAGTCCCCAACTTTAGTGAAGTGTGACCTGTCGGTGAGCCAGTTAGCAACCCACCTGATGACATAAGGGCTGATATTCAACTGGAAAAGTTTATCAATAATCCCCAAATGTGAGATTGTTTCGAAGACCTTGGCTAAGTCAAGGTAGGCTGTAGGCACAGATGTGCCTTCATCTATAACTCTGGTGATGTTTTTGAAGACGTCCACCAGGTTTAACAGGCATAACCTGCCTAATAACTTAGCCTGAATAGTAATCAGTAAGCTAATGACCCTAGGGGATGTTTTTAAGCATGAACAAGCTTCTCAGCTAGAGCGTCTTCTGCGTGGAGACATGCGTGAATGGGCGTACCTTTGTTGAAGGTTGTGCTTCAGGGCTGGTAACTCGGCACGTAAAAATCAACTACCAATCATTAGCGGACCGGAGTTCCGCTGTGGCGACCCCTAACCGGGAAAAGCCAAAAGACACAAACAAACAAATGCTTCCCAAATGCAAGAATGAAACACTGTACTTTGTGTCTGTAAGGTAAATACCTTAGTCATTATGGCAACCCCCAACTTCCTTTTGGGCAGATGTACAGACATGATTCTGAAGAACAAAATGCATCAGCTTGTGTGAATGATAAAAATGAGGTACTTTTATGGTGATTTAAAGTATGGTACATTTCTTGTCATACATGAACAACCCAAGAAAACTCAGCAACATTTTTTCCCATTAGGAGTGCCAGACATGGTGTGCTGTATATCCATGAACATGAGGCCATATGTTTACAAATTACTCTTGAAATGATAAAGCTGCCAAGTTCCAAGCCTCACCCAGGAGTCATTCCCAAAATGGGATGGAAAACTTGCCCTTCTGAAACTAAATCAATAGCTTTATACAGGCAAGAGACACTCACTTATGAGTCATCCAGTTCTGTGATGGTTCAGTCAACAAGCTGCCATGTATCTGAAATCCTCTGTGCGACTCAGACTGACTGCCTCCATGGTCTTTGATATGTTGGGATTTTGCATTTATCTGCACATGCGATATTCTCAGACTTGGTTATATTATGCAGGGAGTGCACTGAACACAGCCACCTACATGGAGGGAGGTGAAGGCTCTGATCACCTCACAAAGACCTTTATTACAAAGTTTCTATATTTATTTTCCACTATAAATATATATACGTATGCATCTGTGTGTGTATTTTTTTTACAAATTGCATTCAACTAAATTACTGTTCAATGTTTCAAAAAAGGTGCATTTTCCCTTTTTCTATTGCTGCAGGCTTGTCATATTCATCACATATTTATTCCCTTCTTCTCAAAAACCATCTCACCTACAAGCCTGCTATTTTATGAAAAAATGCATGTGGCAATACTTCCAACTTTTCTTTTTAAGACATTTGTCTTCAGCCAGAGTTCTTGCTCCTCAATAAAGGGTCCTGCAAAAGAAAAGGCTCAGTACTGAGTCCTCTGACACCATCAGCAAATGTCACACCAGTGCCTCACCACCACTAACAAAACTCACAGTCAACCCACAAGAACATCACACTCATTTGCTGAGTCCTGTATTACTTTCTGCAACCTTCATTTGTGTCCTGTATATTCAGGGTAAGAAGAGAGCTGGCATTCCACAGCAGTCCCTAGATACTCAGGACAAGCAGCTGGGTGGATGCAGTTCTTTGGAAATGAAAAACCTAGTCCTATACAGGCAACACAAATAGCATGAGCTCATCAACCCTTCCTTTCAAAATACTTTACAATGCAATAGTCCTACTGAAAAAAAATTAACACGAAAAATATATTGAACTAATGGAGCTTACAGATGGACATTAACATATAGTCAAAAGCTAGGAGAGCTACAGCAGTCACTGGTTAACACTTTAGATGGCACAGACTACTGATCATACGATACTGGTGATACTCTGCTGTTACCCTTGGCAACCCTTTTCAACTGTAACGATGCTGATGTACAATAGCTTTCACTGGGCAGCTTTTTCCTTCAGTTAGCTGAATGCTTAGGGACCATCTGCGTCGGCATGCATCAAAGACAGGCTTGCCTGTGGGCCCGTCACTCTGAACACCACCTCTCTGACCCTGATTAAATACAGCTTTCAATCCTTTTTGTCCTCCCTGTTGACTTCTCCTATTAAGGCAGCTCTTTGACAAAGAAAGCGGAAGAGCGGACTAACTGCCCCCAAGAAAGGTGGTGTCTGATACAGCTCAACACAAGGATTAGCAAGGCAATACATAACAAAAGCAAGTAATGGGGAAAGGCAGCAAGTTAGGAAAAAAACACTGTTTTAACCAACCTTTCACCAACTCATTCAGTACACATTCCAAAAAATAGCTATATAAGTACTCTACTTGGGAGGAAAGGAGCTGCTCTAGGATCAATGAATAAGCAGCTACCTTTCAGCCATTGAGACTCAGCATCATTTAATTGTCTGAATATATCAAAGATGAAATCAAGATACCCCTGCATCAGAAGGGGGGAAGGGAAGGATGAGATATACACAGCTCACCATTTCAGAACTTAAACTTAATGTACCTGTTACGCCATCTGAGCAGAGGGTGTGTATTCAGCCTAGAGGCCCAGACAAATCAGAGGAAATGAACCAGGCCAACTGCTCCTTTAGTAACTTAAAAGTAGTGACACCAATGTTTCCAATCTACCTACCTCTATTCATCTCATTTTTTAACTGTGTGTCATATATTGTAAACAATAATTCCCTTTCAAGTAGCCGACACAAAATTAAACAAAAAACAAAAGCTGTTTCACTAAAATTTTAGAATGAATTATATATATTCTTCCCTTACTAAATTGCATGAAAAACAAAAACTTTTACTTTATAAGCAAAAACATTATGCACATTACATGCACTGCTGTGTACCAAATGATGTTTGTATACAGTTGTTCTGCTACACTTGCTATTCCATTTTCTCTGTAATGTCAAATACATGTGGGATCAGACCAGGTCAGGCACTGTCAGAAACTCAGATATATTTTTCTCCCTTGTCTTTATTTTCCTTTGTACTCTAAACTGTTTAAAAAATAGAATAATAGGGTCTTCATGACCCTTTATGAATAGTAGAGTAATCAATAAAAAAGGTCATCAAAAGTAAATGCACAGGGTAAACAAATAACAGCAGCAGTACTTGGTTTGCTGTCAGAGTGAATGAAATCTGAAATAAATTAAGTTCCTTCCCTGTCAGCATTGCTGCACAATCCTGCTGACACATTTGAATATTCCAATTCCTATGTCAGATCTGCTCAAGCCAGAGTAAAATTCTGATATGGCTAATATAAAATGCTGAATACAGAAGGAGCACAAGCTAAGCAGACAGCAAGATTACTTGTGGGCTAAATGTGTACATATATATATATATATATATATATATATATATATATATACACACACACACACACACACACACACATATATATATATATATATATATATATATATATATATATATAGATTTGTATACACACAGTGATATAACTGTACAGCACATCAAACAGCATCTAGTGCATTTCCATTAGGCACAACAGTTACGAGATGACCGTGCCTGCAGTGCATCTATACAGTATGGCCATTTCATGAAGACAGTGTGGGAAAGCAAGAATGATGCTGGATATCTTTAGACAAAGGAAGTGACATTTCATTTTCTTAGCTTTACAAGCTGGAATTAATAGAAAGAGTCACAAAAGCACCCATATGTGTCTGCTATATGTGGTTTCAGTAAAGGAACAGAAAGTCATTAGGTATGCATTCACAAAACTAGCAGGCCATCAACAAACATGGGCCTGATAGCCAGTCACAGCCTTGAATAATACTTCTCATTTTGCTTTAATTAATGGTGAACAGAATTATTCAACGTATAATACATGCTGCAGTGAACTACAGCAGCACACACTACTAACTACTTTGGAAATTACCAATCAGTCCAAAAAACTGTTTAGAAGTCCGACATGTGACCCTGAGAGCAACATACGTTTTATATGACTACACTTTAAATTTACAAACATGTTCCATATTCTTAAACCAAATTTTAAAATAACTGCCTAGCAGTTTAGCACGAAGTGTTAAAGTTATAAGCTTCTTATAAACATCATAATTACAGTCTTGGGTTTGATTCCCTCAGTTGCCGTTGCAACCTATGCAACAACTCTAAACAAGTCACTTGACCAGACAGTGTTCCCGGGTCATGCCTCAAAAGAGGCACTTGTGTCTAGTGGACTTATTCGGTTAACAAGAGAAAAAAATGGAACACATATAATTAATCCACATAAAAGACTGGCTTGAGGTATTTCATTCAGCCACAAGACATTAAAAATTCTAATTTATTGCCTCCAAGTTAATATTTCACTACATCAAAATAAATGTTTAAGTAAAATTTGCATTATTAATTGACTTTTTTTTCAAGGCAGCTTTTCCTTTTAAAATGAACATTTTGGATATTTGCATCATACCTTCTACAAAAACGACAAAACATTACTTGAATACAAGTCAAATGCTCTTAATCTGATATACATCAACATTAACCTAATACTTCTGTTTCTGCTAAACAATGCAGCAAATGAAAAGGGATACTAAAAGCACTGTTATAATAATGTTTATTCAGTAACAACTATGAAACTAACATTTGATGCTTCTGTGCAAACACATTACGAACTTCTACAAAGCATAAAAAATAGCATTTTGTACCAGCTAATCAAGCAAAGGCATAATGCTAACTGTATTTAATGTGATATACAATTAATAAAGAATAATATAATTAATAAAAAGGAGAGAACAAAATATAATGAAGCATTCAACAGTTGTCTGTAAAGATTCCCTGCTTTATACAATGAAAACAATAACAGTAACAAGTCCTCTCTCTCCCTTTAACTGGCCAATATTTGTAGCACTTTATTAATTACTCTTTATCTGACAGCAAAGTGAACAGAGCCAGTATGATCATTTTCAGTCATGAACTTTTTAAAAGAAATGTAAAATAAGTACAGTAACTAAGACTATATAAAGGAACGATTTATACTGGAAATAAAATTCTGTAGGATTACATGGTGCCACACCAAAACAAACTTATCGCCTTTATGTACAATTATCCTGACTGCTTACACTAGCACTAGTGATATCTTAAGCCCATGATCTAAAGTAGCAACTCAGGCAGATGTAGAAGACGGAGCTGGATGACAGCTGATGGCAAATAGGGTGAGAATCAAAAAATGCACAATGAATTTGCTGTAATATTGTATACTTTGAGGTATAAAAAGGTTAAGGTAATTCATAAAATGTACTTACAATGTTGTTATTGGCAAACACTGTGTATCTAGATATGCACTTAACACATAGCTGGTTCAGGGTAGTTGTGAATAAGGATGCAATTGGACCAAGTATATTTCATGACTACTGCTACTAATGCAGAGGTTGGACTGCTGGGTAAGTCTGCTTATCTCTCCACACATCGTTAGATTGTATTCATTTATATACACACACACACACACACACACACACACACATATATATATATATATATATATATATATATATATATATATATGGATCTGCTTTATATGGTCGACTTACCATTTCGTCGACTTTCAGATGACTGAGACCACTCTGCTAATAACTTAAAATAATGAGCTCCCGGAACATTGTATTTTCCCTCCGGGAAACTAACCACTTGGCCACAATGGTGAATTTTGCCCTTTTCACCACTCTAGTGTGATCGCAGAGTTGGTATATTTAGTTAGGGGGGTATGGGGGTGTAGCCCCTCCACTTTAGTGGGTTTAATTTGCTTACTTTTCTATTTTAATTGCTGGTGGCCAAGTGGTTAGCGTCTCAGATGGAAAATACGATGTTCCGGGAGTTTGTTATTTTAAGTTTTCCGCAATGTGGTCTTGATCATTTGAAAGATGATGAAATGGTAAGTTGACTATTTAAAGTAGATGCATATACATATATATATATATATATATATATATATATATATATATATATATATATAAAATATATATATATAAAATATATATATATATATATATATATATATATATATACACACACACATACACACATACATACAGATATATATATATATATATATATATATATATATACCCATACATACATATACACACACACATTAAGAGATGTATACATTTACACATTTTGTGAAACAAGTTTCTAAATTTCATGAACTTGGTAAAAATTGCAGATGAAAGAGGAATATTTCAAGGAAAGTTCTTCCCAACAATGGGTTAGGCTTCTTTAACAGGACACATCTGACTCTTCCTTACTTCCCCCTCCCCCCCCAAGCAGAAAAGCAAAAACACACTAATAAGAATTCATACAGCTAAAATTTTGGCATTCAGTACTTCAAACCACTGTTCAAAACTCATCACTTCAATTTTCATAAATGTTCAACTGGCAAATTTAATTTTATACACTACTGCATGTGCGTGCCTTTGCATAATTTATCAACAGGTTCACGTTTGTAACATTGGTTCATAATCAAATGTTAGAAACTGTTAAAATGTCAAAGCTGAGAAAAACTGGTTTTCATTGGGCAACACTTTCTTTCCTTGCAGTTTACTTTCATAAACAAAGAAGCTGGATTTGACATACTACTGCTTTCTTCTACGCTGAAGCCCAGCATAGTTTACAATTGCAGTGCAGACAAATGAGCAGCAGAATTTCAGCCACCATTCTGCTAAACAGACAGATTATTCAGCAATCCAAAAGAAAGATTAAGGAGTGATTACAAAGCAAAGAGGTTAAACTCATTTTGGGACATGTTTTAAATTGTCCCTTCCACAAGTCCCACGCAGTAACTGACCCAGAAACTGTCTTTCAAGACCACTGCATATGTTTAGATACCCCACCGAGAGTGGATAAAAAAAGAGGCAGAAAAATAAGCTGCTTAGAATCAAAACCTGACACTATCTTTTGAAAAGCCAATGAAAGCTTTTTTCCTGAAACATGTCAAAAGCAAATCTGAGCACTTCTCTCAACAAATGTAAAAGTAGGAAAAGTATTCAGTAGGTTGTCAGCATATATAACTGCCTGTCAGGTTTTCATTCCAATACACATCTAAAATTTAAGCATGTAAATATATTTTAACTTAATTTTTAAACAAATTTTTATTAGGACCAATATAATGTTAAAATATTAAGTGTAACAAATTTAACAATGCACTGTTAAAGTAGGTCAAATGCAGGTGTGTACTATACAACTTACATTACTAATTAGCAAAGTGACAGTAATCATACTGGTTTAGGAAAACTGCAGGGTTTGATAGGAGGCCAAACATTCCAAATAATAGGCATTCAAAACAGACTCAATCTCGACTTCAGCAAGTTGCTTTTAACTTTAAAAAGAAAGGGAAGAAAGAGCAAACATGTCTAATTTAAGACTATTGTGCAAAAATTTCTATTTTAATTTTTAAGTGCCCAAGTTGGTATGATACTTCCATCTAACATTAAGATCCAAATACCTTGGTTTAACTCTGGCTTCAATATTCTGCATTTGAGGATATTTTGCAGATGAAGAAATAAAAACAAAATTATGTTTCTATTCCTCCATTTTGCTACTGTTGACTTTTCTTGATGGCCACCAAATGCTTCATTTTTGTTCAGCCTAGTTAAGGGGAAAAAGGCTAAAAGCCTGGAACATGAGGGTCACCAAGTTCTACAAGGTGAATGCACAAACTAACAAAGAAAGACATGAGCCACAGAAAAAAAGAACTGCAGCAAGGGAGTTGAACTTCAACAAAGGAGAAAACATTAGACATGACACTGCAAATACTAATACCAATACACATGCAAATACATAAAAAGTAAACAGACAATGGGCATAAATATTTTCCAGAGAGCTAAGGCCTTTCTAAGGAAAACAGAACTGTGCAATCGTTGATGTTTTTGTCCCAGAATCTTGGAAGTGTTACACACTACAATACAAAAAAAGAAAAAAAATGTAACTGTGTGTGTGTGAATATACGACAAATACATAAGAAAACAGCTTTCATTATACAACTACTGAGGAAAGGTTTTTCCATAATTACACAACTCTATATATATATATATATATATATATATATATATATATATATATATATATATATGTAATAAAATTGGCACATTTGCTTTCAAAAGAAAAACATACTAAGAGAGAAAACAGACTGCAAAACTGCAAATTTTTAGGCCTACAATCAAGTTTAGCTCAGCTAATAGTTTTATCACTTTTTATACATACGACTCATTTACATTTTTTTAATGTTTCCCCATATGTCAGAGCAAATTAGCATGCATTTGGAAAATGGATTTTTTTCTAATCTGGTTCCTAAAAACATAAGTAAATGGCACAATGCGAAGCTATACCAAGGTATCCTTACTACATAAAAGAACTGAGAAACTGAAAAGTTCACTAAACGTTTATTGCTGCATGTGTGAATTAAAACACACTGCACTTCTAAAAACTATGTTGCATACTTACCTTACTATGACGGCTTTCACTTTTGATACAACAAAAAGATGCCAATAAAACTACTTCAAATAGATTATTCCTTAAAAGGTCAAACAGTTAATGTATGTGAAAAGGTAGCTTTTATATATATATATATATATATATATATATATACACACACACACATATATATATATATATATATACACACACACACACACACACACACACACACACACACACACACACACACCTCAGCTGATTGAGTTTTCAGAAACTCGAAAATCATACGGTTGAGACCATATGATCAAGTTTCTGGAAATTCAAACATGAAAAAAAACAAAAATCTTCTTTTTTTACATTTATGATGGGGGCAAGCTACCACATCCACTGCAAGTTACATATTCCAACTCTGAGATCGCACTACAGTGAAGAAAAAGGGTAAATTTCCCAGTCCTCACTGTACTGCAATTTCCAATCAAAAGCTTCACGTTTTTCAAAAACTCAATTATATGGTCTCAACTATATGAATTTTCACACACACACACACACACACACACACACACACACACACACACACACACACACACACACACACACACACACACACACACACACACACACACACACACACCTCTTATTAGTTTAAACATATTTCTTGGCATCCATCTACTATACTTTTTATTTTAATTTCTGACCAAGAGGGAGCCCTGATTTCAGCTGACTGATCTTAGTCTCAGCCTAGAAAAAAAAGATTTAACTTAGGAAAAGGTTTATTTTTGCATGTATGCATTCTGCTATCACATCTTCTATTCTATATCCTCCTTAATATGTATATTAACTGGTAAAATACCTTTGCAAACGTTTTGTTATTTAAGTGAATGGTTTGCTTTGACCTGCTACGTGTTCCATAAAGAACATACCATTCTAAGGCACGTTTTAACTCCTAGTATACTTAATACTGTTGTATTTCTACTATTCCTTTTTCATATTTGTACACCTGTTTTGTATTATATGTTGTGCTTTGCTATGGATTGAGCTACAGCTGAAATGGATCTGCAATAAATCAGTCCATCTACCATGTTGACAAAATTTAAAAATAAATATAAATGTGCTTGTGTAGGTTATCATATATGTCCTTTTTCTGTTGTCTATTACATTTTAATTAATCTTCCTTAAAATGATCATGTGATCCTTCTCTAGCAAATGAAAGCAGAAACCTCAGGGAGCTGTCACTATATTTGCTACTATGCAAGCTGCCATAACATACCACTTGCTGCACAGAAACTGCTTCTATAAAAGGATCACTACTATATTTTTATTGTTGAAAATATGGACGTCATCGCCAAGATGTTAGAAACAAAAAAAACACTTGCATTGCTTTGCATTATACCACATCTTTAAGCATAATGGAGCAAGTTAAGGCTTCCATTGTCTAAAAAGAAAATACATCTGTACTGTACATACAGCACCTCATTTTGAAAATGAAATGCACCTCATTTTGAAAATGAAAATAAATACTATCCAGAGATTAATTCTTGCCTTATGTTTGTTGCTTGATAGGAGTATCATCTTCTCTTCCATGGTCCTGAATCATATAGACAGGCAATGCGAATAAAAGAGTGAAACCACAATAAAATAACTGACTACACTTTTAAAAATATAACTATAAAAGTAACTTCATACATTAGTGAAAATTCTGTGGTGCCAAGTAAACACTAATGAAATGCCTTATGTGGAACCATTCCAGGGTGAAACCATAGAAGAAAAAGGTCATGGGAAATAATGCAGACTTTTCTTTTTTAAATGAAGCAATTATAAGTTTAATGTTCAAAGTAATGCAAGAAAATAAAAAGTATGTGAAGAACGATGTCCATAAATTAAGCACTTTAATAAGAATGGAAATGGAATCTCTAACACTGCCTATAGAAGGATACTTCCCATGATGACATGTACAATCCTCCATGCCTGATTTCTGCCAGCGGAGGGCCTGTAATCTTATATTATACCCTCACATAACAATAAATACTGGCATGTGCAGCAGCTATCATTACTCCAACCAACACAAAACTGCAACATGCTCTACTGCTTAGTCAAGACACAATCCTGCCTTCTAAATTCTTAGATGGTTGACCATAGATAAACTAACCTCCACTAACATTACCCCTAGCATTTTCCTCAGCCACCATAACTACATGTATGCCAAGGCTAACCCTTTATAACAGAACACAGTTCTCACTTCACCTTAAACAGTGATGTTATGTTATTTCAGGTCAGCCATCTGAAATTATTTGATGAGTAAAAGAAAATAAGTGACTACAATATTAAACAGCTTTAAAAAGATATCATACTATATGGGACACTGGAGTCCACAAGACGAGGCTTTTTTTCAAAATCTTTGTCTACAATTACAGATAAAGTCACTACAGTAGGAACACACAACTCTACGGTTTCATGTTTTTTCAAGGTACGTCTTTATACAGAAGTGTGGTACTTCACAGGTAGGAAACATGAAACACAAGGAAGGATCACGATGCTAAGAAAGGTCATCAAAGTGCCAGAGACAATGATATCTTGTCCTGCCTGGTTCTGCACTACCTACCGACAAGAAAAAAAAATGACATGCTGGGCACTTTATATCTAAAATGCTGACATATGTAAGATAACAGCCAGATGAATAGTGTAATGGATTTAAAGTGAATTGCACTGGAAAGGAGAAGAAAGGAAATTTCAGGACTCAAGAGTCATGGCTACTGATTCAGTGCTATTGCAGAAATGGTTTTAAAGTACAATACAATAAAAAACTCTTCCTGACTTATGAGTCCCTGAATCTGTCGCCTGACAGAAAATTGCAGATGGGACCAGTCAGCAATATTGTTACAAGTGAGATTAATAAAGCAGTAGGGTCTCCCTTGAGACAGAATATTCCAGGCTAAAGGTATGCAACATTTCGGCACAATACTGACAGGCAACAACTGGAGACGCTACATGCAATACTAAGTGAGTGGATATTAGTTATGCAACCCAGTGACAGCATAAAACATTTAGAAAAATAAAACAGAAACCTTGTAGAACCGGGGGTAATTTGGGCGAAAGAACTTCAGTCAATTACACTGGAACATACAAAACTAGCCTGTGTTTATGTACACTGATGAAAAAGATGCTGAGAAATCAACAAATCAGTCCTGGCTTGACTTCTTACCAATAGAACACTGAGATACCCAACAACCATAATTCTGTACTATAAGAAGTTATGTATTAAGTACGCTGTACTGTGCCATTAAGAATCGGTATTTTAGCTGTATAAAACAGATACAAATGTATTTGCTAATTTAAAAACATTCAAAGAGCTTGCAAGAGAAAATACAAAGGCTGTGCAGTTCTAGGCTAATGGGTCCAGTATTTTTGTTATTTAGAATATGTAAAAAATAAGTAATTTGAGGTACTACCATTCTTCATATACTCAGAAAAAATTCTGAAAGAAAGCACTGCAGATCTTGGTGTACTACACAATCAACTTAGTTGAACACATTATGGTTTGCTGTAAAAGAACTTTGTCTTACTGCTAACTACAATATTCTGATTATAATACAGTAGAGGCAGACTGAGACTGCAGCAAAGACATATGCCCCCCTCAAAAAAAATATATATTTTTGCCTGTTTGATACAAGCAATAGATGATATTATACAATGACAGTGGAAAAAAGAAAAAAGAAAAAAAAATGTTTAGGAAGGAAAGCTCCCATTTTCTTCTTTTGGCTTTTCCCAGTTAGGGGTCGCCACAACGGAACTCCGGTCCGCTAATGATTGGCAGTAGATTTTTACAGTGCCGAGGTGCCAGCCCGATGCCCAACCTTCAAAAAAGGCACGCCCATTCACGCATGTCTTTCGAATGCCACTCGACCGCGGGAAGAACATGCAGACTCCACATGGTAAATGACCTATAACTTCAAATTTTAATGTTAAAAAAGGCTGAAACACAGACTTCCAAGATGGCTGCAGAATGATCAACAGCTTGATTTCAGCTCTCCTAGTGTGAAAAAAGAAAGCAAGAGATAAGGCCTAGAAACTCTAGAAATTTTAGTAAATTCAATTGTTGGCTAGTTAAGTTTACAGCCTGGATGCCAGCAAAGAAGAAATGTAGATAGCCTGAAAGAAACTCAGCTAGAAAAGGTGAAGAGAAAAGAATGATTGGGAAGAATCCTGCAGCTGTTCAAGCTGCAGCTTTGGTGCAAGACATGGCTTCCAGTAATCTAGAGAAAAATACATCAGATGTATTCAGGGCAGATTAAAATAAAATAAACACCGAAAGGGTATACTGACTCAAATAGCAAAAGGCTGGAAAAAGTGAAAGAAGCTTTAAACAGCTATTCAGATGAACTAATAAAACTGCAAAAAAACAGAGGTCAAAATGAAGAAAAAGCTGTCTGAATATGAGACTGTTCAAGAAAAGTTGTTTAACAAATGGTTGAGTTAGAGGACACCTGAGATGTTCTGCTGTACCAGAGAAACTGGAATGAACAGACTGTATTACTATTATGAAAGCACAAATAAGCAACTTGACTGGTATTTCACAGGAGGATTTGTTAAATGAAAGGGCACATCATGTGTATGGTCCAAACCTAAGCAGCCAAGGCCGGTATTAGTACATTTTCAATCATACCAGCAGAAAGAATTGATCTTGACAAAACTGTGGCAAAAGGGCAAATTAGAGACAGAAGTGTTTGTGAAAAATGATTGCTTACTGCACGCACACCAGGCAAAACATAAGCAAATTCATCCCAGCAAACCAGCAATGTTAAGAGGCAGGTGTGAGATTCAAGCTGCTTTACACAGCTGTCATCAGAATATTTTTTTCTTCGAGAATCAAAGTAATTTGTTGATGTATAACAGGCTAAGGATGAAATACAAATGTCTGTGAACCAGCAAAATATAAGGGGACTCCTCGTTTGTAAATAAAGCTTAAAGAAAGACCCTGCCAATGAAACATTTTTCAATATTCCAAAGGAAATGCTTGAGAGAAAATACAGCAGCTGGCTAGAAGAATCATGAGTATATCTTGGACTTGAACCAGAGTCTAGGGTTGGGAGATGGAGATAAACAGAAAGAATACCAGCAATACTAAAATCAGTAAAAAAAAAAAAAAGAGGCTATAAAATATCAATCATATTGATTACTTCCAAGATGGCTGCACATCAAGTATTAGCTTATTTCTAGCTTTCCTGGTGTGAAAACAGAAACTTAGCAGAGAAAGCCAGTGGACCTTGACTTGTGGGTAAATTTCAGTAACTGGCTAGTAAGTGCACTGCCTGGATGCCAGGAAAAAACAAATACAGAGGACCTGAAGGAAAATCAGCTATAAAAGGTGATGAAAAAACACTGACTAGGAAAAGTACTGCAGCTGTTCAGCAAAAAGCAGTGCAAGCTCCAGACATGACTTCCAGTAATCTAGAGGAAAGTATAAGGCAAATGCACATAGACCTGACTAAAATAAATGAAACACTGATGGAGTATAGCAACTCAAACAATAAAAGGCTGGAAAAATGGAAAAAGCTTTAAAGAGATATTAAAATAAGGTGATAAAACTACAAAACTCAGAGACTGAAATGAAGAAAAGGCTGGTTGAATATGAGACAGCACAAGAAGAGATGTTTCAAAAAATAACAGAATTAGAGGACAGAGCAAGTAGGGAATACCTGAGATTTTCTGCTGTACCCGAGAAGCTTGAAGGAACAGATTGTATTAATTTTATAAATGTACAAATAAGCAACTGGACTGGTACTCCACAACAGGAATTGTTAAATGAAAGGGCACATCATGTGTATGTCCCAAACCTCGCTATGAGAAAACAACCTACACCTTTAATAATAAAGATGCACTGTTACCAGCAGAAGTTGCTGATTCTGTCAAAACTGTGGCAGAAGGGCAAAGTACTACAAGTGAGAGACAATGTTTATGGAGAATGGGTACTCGTACACCAGGCAACAGAGGAGTAAATTTATTCCATTATTAGGGATTGTCGAGAAACAGGAGTGTATTTCAAATTGCTGTACACAACTATCTTCCACATATTTTTCCCTGGAGGAATAAAATCATTTTTTGATAAAGTACACACTAAGGAAGAAATACAAAAGTTTTTCCAACAAAAAGTGAGCTTTGAAACAGAAGGATATACTGTTTTTGTTCTTCTAGTAATAAAAGACTACAGAGAGATTATGCCAGTGAAACCTTTTCCAGTGTTGTAATGGAAAATGCTTGAGAGGGGGGAAAAAAGCACAGGAGTTGACCAGAAGTTGAGAGTATGTCAGAAATGAAGCAGTGATAGGGTTTGGGTGATGAAGATGAAAAGTAATAGAACAAGAAAACCTTGAAATATTGGACTTTCTTGGACTTTGTTAAACATGTAGGGGACTCATATGCCCTACTTTGTTTCATTAAGGTTTAGAAAGGGGAAGAAGACGAAGAAAGTTAACAGTAAGTAAAACATTTTTTCTTAATAGTACTCTTTTAATGGTGCATGATTTTCTTTGCATGTTATAAAGTTTTTTCAGTTAAGTGAAATGTGGATACTAATGTAAGTAGGTGCTCCTGTTATCTTTTTGTTTCTTTCTCCCTTCTCTCTTTCTTTGTGTTCAGTTTTAAGAAATGTAGGCACTGTAAATGTTAATAAAAAAGATCTGATTAAAAGAGCATGACAAAGAATTTTTTTTTTATTATTCTTGCATAGGGGAATGACTGGGTTAAGGCCATTAGCTTAATTTAGTAACAAGTTTTAAGAAAAAACAAGTGAATGAAAAACAATACTGAATATGATGAGGCTTTTTTCTAGTAAACATTTTTGTGTCTGGTTCTCATTTCTCTAGCAGACAATCTGATAAAGACAAATGGCTTGGAGAAAATGTTTTCTGAAAGCATTCTAGTGTTTTCCCAGAACAGCTATAAAGATAATAAAACCAGACAGCACTTAAAAGAACCACAATCTGTACCGTGTGTCTTAGTGTGGATAACCTTTCTTTTAGGTTATATCAAGACTGTGTGTGGCCGTCAGTCTGAAGCATCTGTTCCTATTAGGAGGGTAAAACTTCAATATTTGAAGATGTACATAGTTTTGTGTGTTATTATTAAGTTAATAGGTTTTAGGGGGTTCTAGGGTATGGTTGTATTTTTGTTTCAGGGTTTGCAATAAAACAAAAAGTTCTGTAAGATGGCATATGGTCAAAAAGAGATAAGAAACAACTGTATAAAAGATGAACCTGTCAAACAGTACATGCATGTAACACAAAAGCTGGAACTAGACATTTAAGAAAAATGCTGTTATACATAAAAGGTGGGAATAATCATTTTTCAAGAATATGATGCTTTCTTTAATGTCTTTAAATGTTAATGGTCTCAAAGATAAATACAAAAAAGTAGTAAACTATGCTAAAACGTAGAGTGCAAATAGCAATGCTACAGGAGACAAACTTGGAAAGAACTGAACATGTGAATATGATAAAGAAAGGTTTTCAGGATAGTTATTCAGAGGAATACCTGGGGCAAAGTATGAGAGGAATACCTCTATCAATTGAAAGAGGAGCTCTAGTACTGATAGAAGAGGATAAAAAAAGACAATAATGGTGGATTTGTAGTACCAAGGGGCTACTGGCTAGACAGGATGATTACACTGGCATGTACTTATATTATACTGTAAACTGCTACAATGAAGCTTGAGAAAATTCTGGAAAAATAATTACCTTTCAACAAGGAATATTACTTATAGGTGAGGACTGGAATTTGCTTTGCAACAGGAAATATGTGTATGGGGAGTCCAGAAGAAAATATAACAAAGGATGGTAGATTTTTAAAGAAATTGATGAAACTATTTGGCATGGAAGATGTGAATTCAGTACTTGGAGTTTGGGGTGAATTTATATATTATTCCCCAAGATACAAAAACTGGGCTAGGCTAGACAGAATTTACATTTCACAGGAACATATGTATTTAATTTAAGGTCTTGATATGCACACAATACCTAGTTCAGATCATGCATGAATAAAAACACAGGGTAATGAAATAATGAGACCCTGGCACTTTCCCACCTACCTGTTCAAAAGACAGAAATTTAAGGAATGGGTAGTGGAAATTATTTAGGAGCCATTAAAGAAGATATAATTTTTTTATGAAACTACAGCTAGGGAGTGGGATAAAATTAATTGGAGTTTAAAAATAGGATGGAAATAAGGTTAAGTAGTACAAGAATTATTTAGAGGGACTGACAAATGTTAAAGTATTCCAAAATAGGGGGAATCTCACAGAACAAGAAGAGGAGCAACTGCAGAATGCTAAACAAAAAATAAGGGATTACCTTGATAATATGCATGAGTTTGGAAATAACTCTAGAGCACGAAAACTTTTAGCAGAACGACTCAGGCAAAAGGAAGTAGAAAGGGTTGCCACCAAGCTTAGGGAGCCTATATCAAGGAAGATAGCAAGTGATCCTGTATAAATATTAGAAATATTTTGGAAATTCTATGAAAGTCTGTATAAAGCAGAGAAATGTGGAAAAGAAAAACTACAGATGGATTTAAATATACCAAGGTTATAGGCAGAAGAGTCTCAATTACTAACGGTTATAATAGGAAGAGATGAGATAAAAATGATGATGTATAACCAATCTACAGGAAAGTCCCCAGGAATAGATGACATTGATGTGGAAGTTTGGAAGATAGGAGGGGAAAAAATGAAAAGATCTGGAAGGTTTTAACAGTATTTTAAGAGGAGGAGAAACACCAACATCCTGGAAGAAAGTGGTGGTAGGTGTAATACCTAAAGAGGATAAAGATCCCTCAGCTCCAGCTTCATACAGGGTCATTTCAATACTCAACCATGATTATAAACTGTTCATGTCTATAATGTCTAAAAGAATGGCAAACATGATGCCACAATTGATAGATATGGATCAATGTGGTTTTATGTAGGGTAAGCAAACATTTGACAACATTAACTTATGATCCAGAGGGAAGCAGAATGTAAGAAAACACCACTATTGTTGGTGGGTCTTGATGCAGAGAAGGGATTTCACAGAGCAAGCTGGGACTTTATGAGCACAGCAATGGAAGCATTTGCATTCTCTGATGAAATTAAACGGTTGATTAGGAGGATATATGAGGGATCAGAGGTGTAAATTAAAATGGGTGGGGGTCCTCTCTGATAATTTCTGCTTGAGCAGAGGAACCAGGCAGGGTGACCTCTCTCCCCTTCGCTATTTATGGTTTACTATCATGTTGTCGGATGGCATTCCATCAAAAGTGGGATAGTCGAAAGGCAAGTTTCCCAGTTCACGGAAGGCTGAACCGAAAATGGTCAACACCACAACAGCGAATGCTAGTGTGCATTTGCTGTTGTAAAGTCGACGTTCTGCATTGGGACTGCAGTACAGTGGAGAATGGGAAATGTACCCATTTCCTCACTGCAGTGCAATCTTGGAGTTTGTATATATAATTAGCAGGGGGTGTGGGGTTGCAGGGGAGCTTGGCCCCCTGCAAATGTTAGCTGGAATTAACTGGGAGGGAAGGTATGTTAGGTAATGTCAACTTTGTCGAATTTGGATGGACTGACTTTACTGGTTTTGGTGTTGTGCTTGTTCAGTGCTGTGATTTTCAATACTTTAGCTCGACATCGTGACCACTCAATGGAAGTGGTTTCATGATTATGATAGTAAATCATTACTTATGTTACAAATAAAGAACCACTGGTAAAGAAAATAAGGGATTCAGAAATTCAACGATATAATTGGTATGGTAGTCAAGAAAAGTTGGCTCTATTTGCAGATGATATTATTTTATACCTAGAAAACCAGAAAGGGATATTACAGTGCTGTGGAACATATTAATACAGTTTCAAATCTTTTTGGGATACAAAATTAATGAAGCTAAAACAAAAGTAATAGTGGTAAATTATGTACCCACACACAAACTGGTTCAGAAATATCCATATATATGGAGACAAGGTAAAATGAAATATTTAGGAGTATGGATTAAAACTATGCTGGTGTGGCAGCTAAGGATATGTGGGAAGAGACTAAACAAAAGATAATACAAAAACTGAGTAAATGGAAGCTATGTTATATGAATATCAATAGTAAGACATAAGCAGTTAAAATATTTTTAGTCCCTTTAGTCTTATACATAGGTCAGGCACATTGTTATCAACCAGAGAAGAAGTTGTGGGCATCAATAAAGAGCTGAAGAATTTTATCTGGAAGGGGATGATGGCAAGAGTCAAGTGGGATAAGCTTATTCTTCGAACAGAACAAGGTGAACTGGGCTCATCCGATTTGAAGGGGTATTACAGAGAAACACAGTTAAGGCTTGTATACATAGCACAAGCACAAAACTATAATTCAAAGTGGCAAAAGATGATGAAATGGGGGGGGGGGCTCAAGAAACAAGAAGAGACTGGATTTTGAATGCAGACCTTTAAATAAAATAACAATAATCATACAAAATATTATATTCATAACGTAGCAGAAAGTAGTAATGTAAAGAAAACAAACACTGGCCAGTGAAACTAGATACAAAGTTTAATAAGCGCTTTTGTCTATTACACGTGACTTCTTCATATTAATCTGAAGAAGTCAAGTGTAATAACAGACAAAAGCACTTATTAAACTTTGTATCCAGTTTTACCGGACCGGCCAGTGTTCGTTTTCGTTATATTACTGGTTTTATCTGCGATTCCACAGAAAAGCTCACACCAGGTGTAGTGCAGCAAGCAAAATTGTAATCCAAATTCAAACACAATGCAGCAAACAACAGTGATGCAGCAATCAGAGATAAATCCAACTTTGAACTCCAAGTTTAATCCAAATTCAAAACGTAAGCACTTTTGTCCCTTAAAACATTAATACATGAACTTCATCAGACAAAGTACTTTACATTCGGCTTCCTTTTAAAAGGTAAAACTTGTGACCTCACTCACCTCTCCTCCATTCATCTACAAAAAAGTTTTTAAAGGACCACTGTTTTTTTTTTAAATGCAAGTACAACACAGTAAGAAACTACATGCATAAAATCACATAAATAATGCCATGCTATACAAATACAACACAATAAAAAGCTACATTTATAAAATCACATAAATATTACTAATGTGATTTTATAACTGTAGCTTTTGTTGTGTTATATTTGTATAGCATGGCATTATTTACGTGGTTTTATGGCATTATTTATGTGGTTTTATGCATGTAGTTTCTTACTGTGTTGTACTTGCATTTTTTAAAAAAAACAGTGGTCCTTTAAAAACTTTTTTCTAGATGAATGAAGGAGAGGAAGTAAGGTCACAAGTTTTACCTTTTAAAAGGAAGCTGAATGTAAAGTACTTTGTCTGATGAAGCTCCTGTATTAATGTTTTAAGGGAAGAAAGTGCTTACATTTTGAATTTGGATCAAACTTGGAGTTCAAAGTTGGATTTCTCTCTGCTTGCTGCATTGTGTTTGAATTTGGACTGCAATTTTGCTTGCTGCACTACACCTGGCGTGAGCTTTTTTGTGGATTCACTGGTTTGCTGTCTTTATCTGTGGTTGTTGGCAAAGTAGCAGAAAGTATTCTGAGAAGTAAGCCAATATGGGAATGGAGAAAGGAGATTCTGCCGATACAGATGACTGCAATTAGGGATACAGACAATAGGTAAGACCGGGCATTAATTTATTGGAGAAAACTGACCAACGTACTGGGAGCAAATAACTAGAGAGGGAAAGGTAACAGAATGGGAAGACACCAAGAACTTATTTGTACTGCAGGTTAGAGATTGCTTTCCCTATCAAGGACTGATATCAGAGGACAGGCAATGAGAAAGAAATGGGGGGGGGGGTCCTAAAGAAAAGACCAGCACCTGTAGAGTTTTTAGTAGAATCTAGAACAGAAGTTGCCATTAAGAAAGGAATAATTAGTACAGTATACAAAACATTGCATGATAACTATAAGAATCAATCAGGGAGGTTAGAAAGGATTGGGAAGACAGTCTGCATAAATAACTCACACAGAAACAATGGGGGGAATATACATATGTCTCCCAAATATGCAACAAAGTTTAGAAGATTTAGGATCTTTGCTTGGAAGTGTTTACATAAGTATTTTTATAGCCCAAGTAGACTCCAGAGAAATTTTCCACAGGTGGACAGCAAATGTTGAAGGTGTGATGGGGAAGAAAGAGGTAACTGGGAACATTATTCTCTGGGAATGCAATGAGTTGGCAGACATTAAAGATTTCCTGCAGACTGCTATGTCAGAGGTGCTAGGTGAGCAAATTGGTGTTACTAAGGAAATTATTTTTCTGAGCTATGATACAGAATTGGAATTGCCTAGGCATAATAAGACCTTGCTGAATCTAATTATGATGGCTGCCAAAAAAGCAATTACTAGAAAATGGAAATCAAAGTCTAAACCAATTTTCAGAATTAACAGAGATAAAACAACTGGGATTGGGATCTTCAGAAAAGGGTAAGAGCAAATTACATAGGAAAAATGGGAATTCTGGGATCAATACATGCAGAGGAGGATAAAGGTTTAAAAGAAGGCAGGATTTCAATGAGCTACATAATGTTTGACAATGACTGGAGATAAGTGATGTATGTTTGCAGCTACAGTTGTGTCAGCATGGTCTGCAATGTATAATCTTTGCAACTGAAATTGTGTCAGTATGGTTTATTTCCATTTATATAATAAGATTGCCTATGTCATGCATGATAATTTAATAAAAATGCTTCTTGTTTAAAAAACAAACATCATATTTGTGAATTATGGTTTTAAAAGCAAAATTGGAAATATTGGGCTTTTTTTGATTTTTTCATGTAATTAATGTTTGGAAGGACAATGAAGGGAAGGGGGAGAAAACCTAAAATGAACTAAGTAAAATATTTTTTATTCTTAACATTTGTATAATATATTTTATGCCATAAATTACATATTATATAGCAGAGCATTTAAGTTATTGTTGTATATGATAAAGATACCAAAGTAAACAAGTAATTGTTCTTTTTTTTTATTTTAAGAAATGTAGAAATCACAATGTAAAAAGAGAAAAAAGAATGGACAAAAAGCATTTTATGTTAGTATGCTGTAATCTTGAGTTGTTAAGGTGGGAGATGGGGTGTAAAGGTGCATAGATTGTAATATATGTAGAGCTGATATGTTCTTTCTTACTTTTGCACAGGTGAATATTAATTAAGGGCACTGGCTTAATCTCATAACATTTTTTGTAAGCAAGTAGATACATGGATACTGAATGTAATGAAAACATTTCCTCTGGCAAATAAATGTTCAGTGTAAGTTGAGAGGTTTGCAGAGCTGTTCATTTGGTACTTCTGTTTACATGGAGAAAAGCTGACTATACAGGAAGCAATAAAAGCCAGAACACTTTTTAAGGCAAACGTTTAATGTTTTCTGAAAGCATATAAGCTGTTGTTCACATCTAGGAGGGAAATGAAGACAGGACAGGAACAGATAGCAATCAGTACAAGTAAGAAGCTGTAATGTGTCTTAACATGGGTAACCTTCATTTTAGATTAAGTTATGCCTGTGTGTGTAGTTGTAGTTTTGGGACAACTGTTCCTGTCAGGTGAGATTCATTTCATCATTTGAAGATGTACATACTTTTGTGTGCTTGTTTTAAGTTTATATGGTATGATGGCATGTTTTTTTTTTCTTCAAGGGTTTTCATTAAAACAAAAATGTTTTGCAAACTGTTGCATAAATTCAAATGGAGATAAAAAGAAACAAATGTATAACAGACGAACCTGCCCAACATTAAAGCCTGTAAATAGTTACTTAAAAAATTTGTCATATATATATATATATATATATATATATATATATATATACACACACACACACACACACACACACACACACACACACACACACACACACACAAAACAGGTGGGAATAATAACTTCTTGTCATAATGGCTACATTAGACATTATTTTGGAATGTGAATGGTCTCACAAGTACAGACAAAAAATGAAGTTATGTCTTACCATAACGTTCCATCTGTTGCTGATCTTCATTCATTCATTATAGATGAGTTATTTGTTCCGTCCTCGGAACCGAGCTGGCCAATATCAAGCTCGCGTCAGCCAAAAACTCTCAAGCCAAGGTCCTACCCAGAATGCTCTGCTTCCTGTTGCCTCAGATCGAGTTTGCAAGTTGATAGATAAAAGTAGAGGCTACCTCTGGTCATAACAGACCTACAATAAAGGAGTACATGAGATCAACCAGGAACCTCTGGATGGGGGACAGAGGGTGGAAGTAATGAATGAAAGAAGATCAACAACACAGATGGAACATTATGGTAAGACATAACTTCTTTATCTGATGTTGTTAATCTTCGCTCATTCCTTACTGATGGGACAGAGTCCGCAGGTACCTTTATCCCTGGGTGGCCCTCATGGAAGGACATTCCTGAGCACCATGGAACCAAAGGAAGCTCTACCTCTGGAAGCCAAGTCCAATTTGTAATGAAGAATACAGGTATGAGGTTTGGCCCAAGTTGCAGCTGAGCAAATATCATTGAGGGAAGCCTTAGCATGGAAAGCTGCTGAAGTTGCCATAGATCTTGTAGAATGAGCTTTCACTCTATGAAGTAAGGTGAGATTGTTTTTGTTGTAGATAAAGGTAAAACAATTCCTCAACCATGAAGCCAATGTAATTTTTGATACAGGATGACCTCGTAAAGGTCCAGAAAAAGCCAGAAACATTTGGGCTGACGTACGGGTAGATTTTGTTCTGTCCAGATAAAATAGTATCTGCCTATGAACTTCCAAGGAGTGTAGGCAATATTCTCCCTCGTTAGAATGGTTAGGAAAGAACACTGGATGGTCAAGAGATTGGTTGACAGACCGCTCAGACACCACTTTTGGTAAAAAGGAAGAATTAGTTCTCAGTGATACCCTAGCCTTATGGAAGATAAGATAAGGAGATTTGATGCATAAGGCTTAAAGTTCTGACAAGCATCTGGTCGATGTGACTGCAATCAGAAACAGTTTTCCAAGAGAGATATTTTACATCACATGAAGATGCAGGTTCAAAGGGGGAAGCTGTTAAAGCTTGCAGAACCAATGCCAAATCCCAAAGTTGTACTGGTACTCGAAAGGGAGGTTTTAGGTGGATAACTCCTTTCAAGAAAGTTTTACAGAGTCTGTGTGACATAAGTGAGGAATCCTGAAAACCAAAATGGAAATTTGAGATGGCAGGTAAATGCACACGAATAGCAGAGGCAGACACCCCAGAGTGGAAAAGATGTGATAAGTAATCCAGTACCACCGAAACTGGGGTTGACAAGGGGTCTAATTGTTTATTCGCTGCCCATAGAGAGAACTTTTTCCATTTGTTAAGATAAATTAGTCTGGTGGATGATTTATGAGATGCAATAGGAATATTGCGCACAGGTGACGAGAGGTTTTCATGCCTGGAAATCATTGAAAGTGGAGAAACCAAAAGGTCAGCTTCAGGGTTGTTAGATTGGGGTGAATCAGACCCTGCAGATGGGAGATAAACATTGGGGATGGATTGAAGATTCATGGTTGATCTAGCAGGTGAGGCCAGAGGAAGGGAAACCAGATTTATCGAGGCCAATATGGAGCAATGAGGATCACTTTGCTCTTCAACTGTCATGCTTTCTTCAGAAATTGGGAGATGAGGGGAAGAGAAGGATAAGCATAAAGTAGACCAAAGGGCCAAGCATGGACTAGAGCGTCTCTCGGTGACTGTCCCCGAAGGGGGATTAGGGCAAAATAGTTGCTGCACTTGTAGTTGGCTGGGGAGGCAAATAGGTCGCAGCAAGGCTGGCCCCAGCAGGTGAAGATTATTGCCGCTATCATAGGATTGAGGGACCACTCGTAAGGTTGTAGAATGCACCTGCTCAATTTGTCCGCTATCATGTTGGAGCTCCCGGGAATGTATGTTGTGATTACAAAGTGGTTGTAAGCTATTGCCCACTGCCATATTTTCAAGGCCTCTCGGCATAATGGGTAAGATCTGGTGCCCCCTTGTTTGTTGATGCACCAGACCAATGATATGCTGTCTTATTGGATCGCAATAGTCCCTGACGGAAGGATGGAATGAAATGCTTGCAACGCTAGAAGTACCGCCATCAGTTCCAGGACACTGATATGCAAAAGGGCCTCTGTCTCCGACCAGGTGCCTTGGACCAAGTTTCCCTGACATAGCCTCCCCACCCCATCAGGGAGGCATCCGTGGTCACCGTGGCTATTGGCTGATGGGGGTTGAAGGTGCAAGACCATTGTTGGGAATTTCGAGACATCCACCAGAATAAATCTTGCTTGCATCTCTGAGTTACACTTATCTGAAAGGACAAATGATGTTGTAGAGGGTACCACTGAGTGAGAAGTAGCCACTGAAGGAGCCTCATGTGGAATCTGGCTAGAGGAACAATGGTGATCAAGACTGCCATTGAGCCCAAGAACTGCAGTACAGATCGAGCAGAAGATTTGTGGTGACAGAGCAGCGGCTGAACTTGTTGCCTTATTCTCTGAAGCCTGTGTTCCAGAAGGGATGCTGTGCAATTTCTCGTGTCCAAAAATACCCCTATAAATTCCAAAGACTGAGCTGGGGTCATGTTGGATTTCGCACAGTTTATAGTTATTCCCATGCTTTGAGCTGTTAAGAGAGTATAGTGCAGGGTTTCTTCCAGTAGATGTTTGGTGGAGGCGGTGAGGAGCCAGTCATCTAGATATGGAAATGTCTGGAATCCTTGAAGTCGCAAGTGAGTGATAACTGCCATGCATTTTGTGAACACTCTGGGGGCTGTAGAGAGACCAAAGGGCGGAGCTCGAAATTGGTAGTGACTGGCTCCTATGCAGAAGAGGAGGTATCTTCTTGAGCATTTGTTCATTTTTATGTGGTAATACGCATCTTGAAGATCTACAGAGCACATCTAATCGTCGTCTTCTACAAGAGGAAGGATAGACTGAACCGTGATCATCCAGAATTTCTCTGTTTTTACAAATTTGTTCAGTGTATTGAGATCCAGAATTGGTCTCCAGTCCCCTGTCTTTTTTGGCACTAAAAAGAACCTTGAGTAAAAACTGAATCCTATCTGGTCTGGGGGGACTGTCTGGATGACTCTGTTTTTGTAGCAACTTTTGGATTTCATGTGCTGCTGCTTCCCTTTGACTGAGTGGAACGTCGGTTAATTCTCTGGATGAGATTGGACAAAATTGGAAGGTGATGCGATAGCCTCTGGATATTATCGGTTGTACCCAAGAGTCGGTGGTTATATAATGCCAGGCAGTTGGGTGCAAGGAAAAATTACCCTCGACTGCTTCCAGAGGTGAGCAGTTGGGAAATGCTTCAGGAGCGCTGATAGGGTTGACCAGAGAAGGAATCTCTGGAACTCTAGTTTCGGGGACCTTCTCTGCCCCAAAAGGTGCATCTTCCGTTGGAGTTTCCCCCTCTGTCTCTAGGGGAGAACTCAGCACGTGCATCCCGGAAAGAGCCCTGTTATTTCCTGTGCCACATCTTCCCGCTCCTCTGATTTCTGGAGTAGAATCGCTGAGGAGTGGAGTGTCTGACACCAATGGCAGACAGGGTCTTGCTATCTTGTTCGCACTTTGCCAGCGTATCTTTCACTTTAGGGCCAAAGAAGTGGCCTCTATAGGGGCGTTCATGAAGGAAGCTTTAAAGGAGTCTGCAAAGTCGCAAAGGCACATCCAGGCAATGTCATCTGGCGACTATACCCATGCCTGCCACTCTAGCTGCCCCTTCCATTGCGTGAGAAATAAGACGCATGGAAGAGTTGGAAATGGACTCTAGGGTGGCTATCTGAGAAGCCAAATTGTCACGGACCTCGTCAGAAACAGCACCTGCCAAGGTTTCAGAGAGCTGGTTGATAAGATCCCTCTGAAGCATGAAAAAGTGCGCCAAATAGTTCAAAGACCTTCCGTCGAAGGTCGATGAAGCAAACACATGGTCCCCTAATCTATCAATCGCCCGGGACTCCTTGTTGGGTAGATGGACAGTTTGGCTCTCTTCTGCCAAATCCTTCTTAGTTGCAACAGCCGCCACCACCATAGCATCTACTGGGAGACCTTGTGACCAATATGGGTGCTCAGCTGAGGGCGATAATATTTTATCTGGTCTACTTGGTATCGCTTCCAGGGTGTCAGGAGCCTTCATTGCATGCTGGACGAGCTCATCAGCAGGCGGGGTACAAAAAGCCTGCAGGAATACAGATTTTTCAGAGGAAGGATTAGAGGACTTCCAGTCACCCCTCTGTCTAAGGATCTCGAGGATGTCACCAAAGGACACCTCATCAGAGGGTGACCATGGGGACCCTTCCATATCCATCTCTTCAGTCAATGGCTCCTCAGTGGAGTCCATGTGCTTCCTCTTGCATAAAGCTTTGCGGGGTACTTCCTCAGTGGGAGGTTCTGGGGAAGACTGCAAAGAGGGGGGTTTTCTGAGGAGGAGAAGCCTGAGGCTCTTGTGCCCAATGTCCGGTGGTTGAGGCTTGTGACAGCTGCGGCACAGAGGGGGGAAGAGGACTCTGACATGTGGGATTTGCCAGTGGAGGCAAGCTCCCTCTCATTAGTCTGGAAGGCTGGCCCGCCCAAGGAGGGATGGGAGCCCGGAACAGAGTACGACAACCTCGGAACCAGGGTCACATCCTGCCCCGATGAGCCCACCCCCCCAGACCAGGAGTCTCAAGAAAACCATGAGAGAGAGAGAGAGGGGATTCCTGGAGGGTGCCATACAAAAAAATCGGCGTGGAGCCAGAAATGCCCTCCCCCATGGCACAGCCACTGGCCTGAGAAGAGCCTGATGCCCAGTGCACCGAGGGCCACAAGGACGACTCTGGTTCCAAACTGAGATCCACTACTGGAGTCTGAGGAAGGGAAGCTGCTGTTTGAGTAATAGGCTTCAAAACTTGAGTAGACGTCGAAGGAGGAGTGTAAGTTGGGGTTTGAGGAGATATACATTCACCTGAATGAGGGAATGTGGACTTCTGACGGTTGAGAGAGACCTCTGGCCACAAGCAACTGATCAAGAAGCTGCAACAAATCTTGTTCAGACAGACTCCTGGTTGACCTCATGGAGAAAGCTGATGGCGATTCTGGCCTTTCTAGAAAAGGACTACATTGACTGCCAGCAAATGGATCCAGTGAAGGAGAACATTTGGTCCTTGCTAATTCAATAGGTGCAGCGCTCGGAACCTAGGATGTGTGCACCGAAGAAAATGGTGTGGAAGTAGTCTGCGCCGACGTCATTGCCATAGTAGTTGAAGGTGTCTGTATCGTAAAGGCAAAAGTCTGCCCTAATGGGTATGGGGCTGTCGAGGAAAGTGTCTACACCGGTAATAAGGACAGTGCCAATAAGGACTGCACCGAAGCACATGTCGGTGCCAAAATGTCTGCACCGTGGAGTACAGAAAAGTCATAATCTGAGACAAGGGGATTGTACCAACAGTGCTGAAGGGGACTGTACCTGCCTGGACGGTGCCGGTAAGGGCTGCGACAGAACTGTTAGAGCTGTAGTTGTCTGCACTGGGAACTCTGGTGCCGGTATCGATAAGGAAGACATGGCTGGAGCCAGAATCATTTGGGGTGGTGCCGAGCCTGGAGCCGACAGGGTCACAGGTGGCAGCGCCGAAGTAGGAAGCAATTTCACCTTCTTATGAGTCTACTCCCTACGATCTCCAGAGGGAGAAGAGGGGAGCGACTTTGATGAAGAACAGGAAGAATGCCTCTTACGGGGTTTAACAGGAGGTGGTGAGCCCTCCAACCTAGAAATAGCCTCAGAGTAAGGAGACTTAAGACCTTTCAAAATTAACTTATTTTTCCTCTCCTTGAGAATCCTGGTAAAGAAATTTTTACAAATCCCACACGGGGAATCCATAGTAAGGTGTTAGACATTCAGACAATAGACACATAAGTCATGGCCATCGGAAAGCAGTAACTTACGGCCGGAATCCTTACACTACTTGAAACCAGCGCTACTTTTCTTATCTGACATAATGATGTGGAGAAGAAGAACAGTACCAAAAGGAAGAAGAAAGTCTACCTAAAAGGGTAAGAAGAGAAAGGAAGAATTACCAACAATGGTAATGAAGAGATACCTCAAGGTAAGCAAAAGGGTAATAAAGGGAAAAGACTAAAGGGAGAGAGTCTAAAGTATTTGATAGGGTAGGAAAATATTAGTATAAATGTTTGAAAATATTTAAAGTAAGAACAATGTATTAAACTTGAAAGAGTGGCTTGACACGGCTGTACAGCAATGTGGCAAACAAGATCTGAGGTAACAGGGAGCACAGCATTCTGGGCAGGACCTTGGCTCAAGAGTTTTTGGCTGACGCGAGCTTAATGTTGGCTGGCTCGGTTACGAGGATGGAACCGATAACCCATCAGCAATGAATGAAAGAAGATTAACATCAGATGGTAAGTGTATTTTATTATATTAATACATGCAGACAGCAAACAGTAATGTTACAAGAGACACATTTGGAAAAAAAGTGAGCATGTGAATTTGATAAAGAATTTTACGATGAATATTCAGCAGAATATTAGAAACAAAGAAAAAGTGGGGTACTTATACTAATTGCTAGAGGATTATAGTGATAGAGGTAAAAAAAAGATAGTAATGGTAGATTAAGTGCTAGTAGCAATGGAGGAGGATTATGCTGGCATGTATTTATATTCCATCTAAAACTGCTATTATGAAGCTTAAGAAAATTTAGGTAGAAATAATCAGCAGTGAATATTACTTACAGGTGGGGACTGGAACTTGACTGGCAACAGTAAAGATGTATCTGGGGAACACAGAAGGGGAAAATATAACAAAAGAGGGTAAATTTCTCAATACATTTATGAAAATATAGGAACTTAGACAGAATTAACATATTATTTCAGACAGAATTAACATGTTATTCTCCAAGGTACAATAACTGGGCTAGACTATACAGAAATTATATATCACAGGAACATGTGCATTTAATTGAAAGCTTCAACATATACTAAATAAGTATGTCAGATCATCCAATAGCAACTAAGACAAAAATGCAAGGTAATGAAATAAAAATAACACACCTAACTGATAAAACAGAGAGGAATTTAAGGAATGGTTACTGGAAATTATTGGAGAATTATTAAGGAAGATAGAAATTTCTCAGACGTTATAGCTAGTGAGTGGGATAAAATGAAAGTGGAATTTAAAAATAGGGTAGAAATAAAAGAAAACGATATGGTTAAAAAGTAATAAGAATTACATAGAGGGGCTGACAAAGGCTGAAGTACTGCAGAATAAGAGTAACCTCACAGAACATGAAGAGGTACAACTGCTGAGTGCTAAAGAGAAAATAAAGAAGTATCTGGATAATATGCATTAGTTTAGAAAGATTGCTAAGCAACTGTTTTTGATAACTCCAAAGCACAAAAACTCTTAGTATGACAACTTGGCAACAGAAAATAAAGAGCTGTTGCCAAACTTCAGGAGCTTATAACAAAAAAAAAAAAAAACTAACCAGAGATCCTATAGAGGTATTTTGTAAATTTTATGAAAATTTGTATAAAACAGAGGAATGTGGAAATCAAGTAAAAGTACAAAAGGAAATATTTATGGAAGATTAAATATACCAAGATCAGAGGTAGACGTTTGTGTGACTTTCAAATACGCAGCAAAGTCTAGAATGCTTAAGATTTTTGCTTGGAAGTGTTTACATAGGCATTTTTATACAGCAGGCAGATGCCAAAGAATTTTTCCTTAGGTAAATGGCAAATGTTGGCAATATGGTGGGGAAGAAAGCGGAAACTGGGAACATATATTCTGGGAGTGTATTAAGTTGACAGATTTTAAAATTCCCTACAGAGTACTCTGTCAGAAGTACTAGTTAAGCAAATGGGTGAAACTAAGGAATTTTTTTTTTTGAGCTGGGATACATGATCTGAATTGCCTAGACATAGCAAGGCCTTTCTAAGTTTAATTTGGTTGCTTCCAAAAAGCATTTACTAGAAAGTGGAAATCAAAGTCTAAATCAGCTATATTTGAAGTAGTGAATATTGTAGCAGAGATTAAAAAAAATGGAATTTGGATCTTTAGAAAAGGGTTAGAGAAAGCTACATAAAAAATAGAACTTGTAGGAACAACACATGCAGAAAAATGTTTTGGAAGAGAGTGAGGTTTAAGGGAAAACAGGAAGTGAGCAATTTGTGTAAAGTTGGATTGATGATAATTGTAAAAAGCATGCATGTGATATATACAGTTTTCAACTGTGAACAATTTAACAGGGTTTTTTCTTTTACATAAATGTATGTTTGCCTATGTCTTAAGTGATAATTCAATAAAGGTGTTAAAAAAGGGCTAAAGCACAAGTTATAAATGACTAAATTATATCCACCGTGAACAAACTTAATCATATCTTAACTGCATAAGCTAATACCCTAAAGAGAGGCAATGATTTACTTATACAAGTCATCAGTAATGTCAATCTGTAATAACATGCTGTCAGAAACTGTTTAGAATATACCATCAGCACTCATTCGCACCTATTCTTCAATAAAATTAATTCATAAAGGACATGCAGCATGTAAACCAAACATGTTAAATATCTGACAATACCCTTTCAAATCCAAAGCAGCAAACGGTGACCAGAGGACTGCATAACAGAACACTAAAAACCGTGTTCCTGATGGATATCATGTAACAAAATGATGTTACAGTTCAGAAGAAGAAGCTAAAAAAGGTTTCACAGCCAACTCCAGCATACAGAGATAAAGCTCTGACTACAGCCATGCTGACAACATTTCAATTGGCTGGTCAGGTGCTTGACTGAGCTAGCAGGCAGGACTGGAGTGCTCATGGGGGGTAAAGCTGGTTCTAGGTTGTTGCAGCCCTCAAAGAGATGAGCCCACAACCAGTCACTCATGGGCAAGTGTGCCGGAGCACGCGCTTGTGTGGGGGAAGGCTACTGCCCATCCCTGGTTTAGTGGACCACACACATGCCCCCAGGAGGTTAGTACCTTTCATTGAGCATGTGCACAGGAGATGCACTTGCATGGAGGAAGGCGGTTGTTTCTCCAATGATCATGCAGGTCGCACATTCCTCTGGTCAGAGGAGGATCAGACTATAGTAAAATTGTCCCCATTGCCAAGACTCTGAAGACACAACCAATCCTCATGGGTGTCTAAATGGCATTCAGCCCTTTGACAACTCTCACGCCACTGGATCTGAAGGTGATTACCACTTCTAGGGAATGAATGGTCTCATGTCCAATTGAGGAAGGCTTAATGGTCAACAAGCACAGAGAAAAAAAGAAAAAAGGGATTTCATATCTAATGGGACTGCTCCTTCGATGTTCCATTGCAAAGCAAGATCCAGTCATTTATTGCCTTGAATGGGGTAAAGTACTCCACAAAGCAAGAAACAAGTCTGTATTCTATGAAATGGATATGACACTTTGTTTAACTGCATAAAACAAATGTTTCATATTGGCTGCAATACATGTATTCAACGTTCAAAGAAGTCAAGTACAACTGATAAAATATACAGGAAGCAGTGTTCTACAGATATCACACAGTAGAAAAAAAATTCAGTCCAACACTGTCAGGCCTCAGTGACTATTTCTGACGTACAAGATGTCAAAAAAAATTCAAGTGGGTGCATTTCAGGAAATATACATGCTGTGTCAGCTGGCAGAGTGGCACTGAATAGAAAAAAACTCTCTGGAAACATGCTAAGTGAATTCCACTGCACCTCCTAACTGAAGAAGAATGCTCCAACAAAAATAAAATGATTTAAAAAGTAAACTACCAGCACATATCACAATTTAGGATTCTTAACTCAACACCTATGTGGTGTGGACTATAACACCTCTAGCAGCCCACAAACATCCTTGCATTCCAGAACATTTTCTGAAAAGTCAACTTCAAAAACATAAGATAAGCAAATGTAAATATTTTTGAATGATAAAAGCTATTCAAAATGTATAGATAGCAATGTTATTGGTGTTCTTTGCAGTGATAACAATCAGTGCAGTCATAGTCTTTCTATAAATACTATAATACATTAATTCACACAAACCCAGAATTATATTTTTTCTTAAACTTTCACAAACAAATTGTCATATCCTGGAAAATGTACAACATAGACATATATTGTTAAAACACTTTGGTTAACCAGACATAAGCTTTCATGTGAAAGCAAGAAATTCTTCTCAGAGTGCATGCTTACTTAGATGTTTACAGAAATATGAAAACATATACTTTATTGCTTAATTAGCAATATAAAGAACACTGACTAAGTGTCAACCTGGAAACATCAAAAATCTGGACAAAGGCCCATGAAAAGTGGGTACAACTGACCAAAAATCTGGACACTAATCAACATAAAATGTGCATGTTTAATAATGTAACCCCACCCACTCCATTGGAATTGTGGGATACCATCATTCAAATAATTATGAAAATGTCCCCTAAATTAACATTACCTCTGAAAATATACATTCACACAGAAACACCAAAGTCCCTTTACAACATTAACAAAAAATCTTAAGGGAAGTAGTAGGCAATAGTTATGTAAAACACTTTGCATTCTACTTTCTGCCAAACTACACATCTAGCATGTACACACTGACATCACATTAGCTGCACCCTTACATAAATTCATTACAATAACATACATCAGTAACTGTAACATCATATATAAAAGAACTGTGTTATAGTAATCGTACTAAGAAACCAAAGTCTGTCATAACAATCATTTGTATAACAAGTCATGGTTGTTGTCAATATGTGGTCACTCTGATCAATGGATGAAATAAATCTGATTCAGAAACCTACTGCTCTTGTGGTTACGTAAATACCAATGTGCATTAGTAGGATTTGTAAACAAATTTGGTAGCTGCTGATGCTGGGCACTAACTGGTACCTCTAACTGTCCCCACATTAAACTTATAGTTTAGCTCCATCCAGGTCTCTCTTCTTAATCCCAATTCCCTCCTAAAACTGGTGACTTTTGGAGAAAAGGTGGTGAATCACACAATATATAATGACAATAATTAAAGTAATGCACTACTTTTACTTCAGAAAATGTGAACTAATCTGTAAGATCTTATTCTGTCAATGTCTCAAATTAATCTATCTATATCTAAATATATTAAAAAAAAATATATATATATATATATATATATATATATATATATATATATATATATATATATATATATAATATATATAGACAGATAGTGTTGACTGAGTGTTCCTACAACCTAGCAGAGAGAACAAGAGGGACATTTTCACAATTCTAATAATAGAACTGTTTTTTACTGATCTGACTTGTTTATAATCACATTGTGCTCTCTGTATATTTTAATAACCTCACAATGGTGAAAGATAAACAATGTCTACATTAATACAGATTAGCTCTCGGGTGTCTCTGATTTTATTGAATGTCCCTAATTTTGTTTTGTAGTTTTATTTGTGCCTTGTAAATTTTTTGATGTTCTAATTACGTTACCGAGGATTATTCATTAGAGTTTCTTATTTTTCGGGGAAAACTTGATAATCCAAACGTTATTGTTATATTAACTTTCTAAATGAATAAGAGAAGACTTACAAATTGTTGATGTTTCTGAGCATTCTCCCCCTCTTCCCAATTATTTTTTGTCTTTGTCCAGAATTCTTGAGAAAATAAATTGAGAGATATGTAGTGCAGCTGTCTAACTGTGGTTCTCCAATGAAAAAGTAAAGCATGTATTGCCAATACAGAGCTTGCCTTCTGGACATCTCCATGAAATATCACATTTAATTACAGCTTGACTTATTCTATCTGTAGTTCACATCTCCATTAACCTTTGTCTAGGCAATCCGCAAGGATGTAATCTGTTTGACCCTATTTAAGTTATCCTCTTCTTTTACTTTATCCTTACATAATGTGCTGTTAGATTAGTGTTGTTGTTTCATCTGAGCTAGTTGCATGTTGACATGTCACAAAAACAGGATTATGATTTCATGCAGAATTAAAGTTACAGTGACAAATGATGTAAAAGGGGAATCCTAATGCAAAAACAAAGTTTAAAAACAGCTTTATAAAACAGGAGTAGAACGAACAGAAATATCAACAAGTGGGGGCTTATATAGAATCGTATAAAGTTATTAATTTTAATGTCAAAAATAAGGATTTATAAGAAGTGCCTTAAATAATTATGACCTACATTCAGCATTTCTCACTTTTCTTCCACTTCCTTCTACATTATTTTCTCTCCCACATATATTTCCTAACCATCTTTTCGGTCAACCTTTTTTACTTACCGGATGATGGACCCATTTAAGTCCTCCCATCTCCCCCCACCTTCCACCAAAAGTTCTAACTCTCATTCCCTCTTAATTTCTGGCCCAAACTGACTGTTACCAAATTATTCTAACAGTGGTGTTATTACCTTATAGTCTGTACTTGTTTTCATAACAATATAAAAGGTTTTCCTTCTACTACCTTTTAAAGCGTGATTTTTTTTTTCATCGAGTTTGTACCTGCAGTTTGCCAGTTTTGATCAGTGCATTACCACTATAAACCAATGTAAATAAAATAAACAAAATCTCTTAAAATACAGCATTCCCAACCCATTGTCTCTTTAATCTCAACAATTCCTTTACGATCCTACCCTCATGTCCTTCTAAAACCTAATTTGTTCCAAAAGCCCTTTGTTTCCTTAGCTAGTTATTGCATTAACACTCTTACCTCCTCTATTCTTCATTAAAGCGTTTCCACTTTTTTAGTACATTCGTCCAGTATCTCACAAAACGGAATGTAAATCAAAAGCAGACATCTGATGAAACACCTAAAAAGGGAAGTTAAATGTTTCCATAATGTGTTGGAGGAAAAAAGACTGAGGAAATATGACGTTTTGGGAGTAAATTTATATTATAAATTGAGAAAGGGTGATTGGTTAGTTTTTGATTTGCAAAATACAGCCAAGTGACAACTTGAATCGGATCAGAAAGGAGGGGACGGTACAAGACAAAGCAGAGCAAGATGGATACAGGGAAAATAGGTGCAATACATTGGAATTTGAAAGTATGGGAAGGTACTAGAGAAGATGTGGAGAAGCTTAAGCTCTGGTAGATAAGGGACAGTGAGTTATGATCACTGGATGAAGTTTGGGAGGAGTGGTGGAAGATACCAAGGATACTGATAGAGGTGTGACCTGTAATATTAAGGTTAATCCAGTAGATGGTACAGGGTGCCACGACAATCAAGAGCGAGAGAAGGGAGAAAGAAGAAATAGTAGGTAGATGCAGGTTGTTGGAAATGTGATGAGTTGGAGAGGGGTGACCAATATGTAGTAGGCATGTGAGAGAAAGTCAGGGGTAGATGGAAAGAGACCAGGGACATTTTGAAGGAGGTTTATGGGAAAGACATGGAGGACAGTTGGCCTTTATGGTTGCTTGAAGTGAAAAGAAAAGGATAAGGCAGCAGAGAATGAGAAGAGAACTGTTACACCAGGCAGGTTTGGTTAAATGATAAACATCACAGGAATGGAGAAGGCAATAAAAATAAGGAGGCAATAAATGATTACGCTGTGGAAATGATTAGTGAATAGAAATAGGGAAAATGTGAACTAGGGACAAGATGTCTAAGCTGATAGGTGGTTGTTGCTAGTCAGAGATATGTTAAGAGATACGACTGGAGAAGAAAGGGGGTAAATAGGTGGCAAAGAGGGGGAGCAACTTGGGGTGATACTAAATGCATGAACAATGAGTAAGATCCATTTGTTTAATAAATTAGCCTCTGCTTATCTGATCTGCTCTTCCAAGTGTAATTGATTAGGGAGGGGGAGTTAAAGTGAACTTCTTTAGGCAGTTATGTCAAAGCACTTTTGCTCATGTCATATATTAAGGATATAATATATGAATGGGCGTGTCTCCATATGCTTATAAGCATCTTTTTGTGTGTGTGTGTGTGTGTGTGTGTGTGTGTGTGTGTGTGTGTGTGTGTGTGCGCGCGCATGTAGATGTCATTATAGATAAAACAGTATACTTTGTTGACTATAGTACGCTGTAACAAAACCTGTGAGCAGGAGCGTGTTATAAAAAGTATCTTATCTGTAATAACAGTTATTTAAATAAGTATTAAGGACTCACAGTAAACTGAGAAGATGACGGGCTAATACCTCTTTCAGTACTCACCTGTATAGAGAGAACATTCAGCTATACCCACTATAAGCTTGAGGTTGAGTATAGTAATTATAGATAAAATCATACTGAGAAATGATTCCTTATCATGAGTAAGCAGGTATGGTCATCTCTTGTAACTCAGGCAGAGTGTTGTGTGTATATCTATTCTCGTGAAGGTAGCTGTCATGAGAGTACCTTTTGTAGCTCACTAAATGTTTTGCCACTATAAAGATAATGCCTGTTTTTTCTCCTTAACTGACCAGTACTGTTTTATGTTTTAAACAATGTTACTGTACACTCCTTTAATGGCATTAATTTATTATGGCAAACTCTATGCACAATGTGCGTACACGTGTGGCTGTATGCTTGAGTGATTATGATTTCAAAATGCCCTTTAGGAAGGAAAATGTTGCTTATGCCTTATAGTGTTTAAGTTATGGAAGTTGTTGCCCAGCAGCCATGATGCCGAAAAATATGGTACAGTATTGTAGAGTGTAGAAGTAATGGTGCAGCAGTGCAGTGCCAGCTTCATAAATGAATGCCGACACTGCATTTGCTGATGCGCTGAAGTGCTAATGTGCCTAGTGATTTAACTGTAACAAACTGCTTTCTAACTTAGTAGCAAGCAGTTTTACATATTTTTAACCTTTGTAGAGAAGATGTGTGTTTCAATGGGCAACTGGAGAACTAGCTACCGTTGTAGGCAATGACTCAAAATCCATGACACTTTTTAAATATTACTCTTAATTCTCCTAAAACGTTAAAGGAAGCAGATGCATTTTCTAAACAATGTCTGGCACTGGTCACTCACTGTAATTATTAATACTGTATCAGAACAGCCCAAATTTTACAACAGACACTGCAATAACTTAGTGGCAACATCGGTACTGTACTAATGCATTGTATGAAAATGAAATCAGGATTTAAAGGGGCCAATCAGGAATTTGTGGCACCCTATTATTTTGAGTCCAAAACCTGGGAAATACAGAGGAATTTGGTACAGTTTAGAGGTATGGTCAAGATGTGTACCTTATATCAAAGACAATTTTCTTCACCATATAAGGTTTCATCTGTTGCCATGTACCATTTTTAAAGTCCCTTGTTTTTTGAAATATTATCTACGAAAATATTGCTTATTTTCATAATTACTAACAAACAGCTAGCAATAGCTCAACTGCAGTGTGATATAAATGGGCATTTTTAATGAATTTCCATGTGGTAATTCATACCATGCCCCTCAACATCATTTAAGTCTCTTGCTTATGAAAGTATGATCATAAATATAAAAATATGAATAATAAGTGGCAAACAGTGATTAACTTCTTCAATGCAGGACATCCTAGATTAACAATCACTGGAATTATGTTAATAAATCCTTGCCCTTTATAATATTGCCTATTATTAAGTAGTAAATCACTTAAAGAAATCATATCCAAAAAAAAATCTGGGTGCCATAAGGAACTATGGGTGTTAGCTAAAAGTATACAAAAATTGTGCTATAAGCATGAGTGAGCTAAATACTCAGTATTGAGCAAAACATGGTTTAATGCACAGTATTCATTAGACATCGATCTATTTAGGGGCTGAAGATTCTGCACATAACAGATAAAGGCACAATCCCTGTTCATGAGCCAGCGTATAAGTTCAGAATGTCCCCAGAAAACAGTCATTCCCATCATTTGGGAAAGTGAGAAGGATGTTGCATGCCATCGTCTGTTTTATGAGGTCTGCAAGGAGCAGCACAGATGTAATGTGAGGCTGCATATGACAGCTCAAAAACTCTTAAATCTACAACATTATATGGATTCTAATGAATCCACTGCATGAGGAAAACTGTGAAAAATGATTACAGGACTGTGATCTAGTACAGTGATTTACATTTCTAGTTCATATCTGAGTCATACAGCTATAAGATAGGATATAATGGGTCAAAAGTATAATACAGGAATAATAAAAAAAAAAAACAAATGCAACACCAAGAAGTAAATAAAACAAAGTCCCAGTTCAGAAATGGGAAATGTTATCAAAGGCCTTAAAAATATCACAACAAATCAGTTTGGCAGAAGGGGTCAAAACAATATTATCAACAAGCTCACATACAAGCAACAACTGGCCAATATCCCTATTCTTAACCAACCCACAGACCTCTATTTCTAACAAAGGGGCAAAAAGTACAGTTGTGCACACTTACCATAAATGTAGATGTTCGAGTGCATTCACTGTTGCAGTCATCACATTTGGGGTTATCTGCTTGCAGTAACCCTCAGTTGGCCTGATTATCAAAGTCTTGTGTCCTGCGTCGGTTGCTGTCTCATCTTCCGTGACGTCGGTCAGGTGCAGCCAACGCCATTACATCAGTTTTTCTTGCCCCAGATGTCAGGTGCCCCACTTAATGGGAAGCAATTTTTTATATATATATATATACAAAATGTTATACCTCCAACAAAAAAAGCAAATACACCAAAAGGCTTTTAATTATAATAAAGGAGAATAGAGGTATAGCCAAAAGAAGTCAGGGGGCTGGAGGGAGGGTAACCAGGACTGCAACAGTGAATACACTCGAACATCTACATTTATGTACACAACTGTACTATGTTCTTCGTATTTCACTGTTGCAATCATCACATTTGGGTAGATTCCCAAAGTTAAGGATGGGAGGAGGAATTTAGATAGCATTAGGACCAGCTATAAGCCCCTGCAAGACTGCAGTGGCAAAGCCAGCTCTGGCTTTAGAGAAAACTGGCAAATGTTAATGCTTGGTGAAAGTATGTACAGAACTCCAGGTAGCAGCTTCTAGGATGTTACTGGTAGGGACACCTCTGAGAAAGGTTGTAGAGGTAGATGCAGCCCTGGTTGCATGGGGTGTAATCCCCTATGGGATAGGTTTTCCATGGTGCTTATAGCAGAAATGAATGCAATGGCCTATCCATTTAGAAATGGTTTGTTTTGAAATAGCCTTCCCCTCTGCCCCTGCAGCAAATGCCACCAGCAGTTGTTCAGATTTCCTTTGCAGTTTAGTCCTGTCCAAGTAAAAGCTAAGTTGTCTGTGCACATCTAAGGAGTGCAGTATCTGTTACCCTTTATTCTGTGTATTAGAAAAGAAGGTTGGCAAATGAATGGACTGATTAAGAGCCACACTGGATACCACCTTGGGCATGAAAGAGGGATTGGTCCTGAGGGACACCCTGTCTGCATGAAGGATGATGAAAGGCTCCACTGCCATAAGGGCCTGTAATTCAGATACCATTCTTGCTGAAGTGATTGCTAAAAGGAAAGCTGTTTTCCAAGAAAGGAATTTTAACTCTGCAGTTGCAGCTGGCTCAAAAGGAGGAATAGTGAGTTTTTCCACTACAAAATTGAGGTCCCAGGCTGGAGTTGGGGCTCTCCTGGGTGGTCTTAAGTTTTTGGCCCCTCTGAGGAACTGCTTGAGCAGTGGGTGAGAAAAGAGGGGAGGTTCTGTGCTATAATGAGCTGAAATGGCTGAGGCGTGAATTTTGATGGAAGAAAAGCAAAGGCCCTTGTGAAGCATCTCAGTTAAGTATTGAAGAATCTGAGGTAAATTGGGCGCTGCTGTGGCCATCCCTTGAATTTGGTTCCAGGCACAGAATCCTTTCCATTTTTCAGCATAAGATTTTCTAGTACTAAGCCTCCTTGCCTCAAAAATGACATCCAACTCTTGTTTACTGAGGGATGGTAACGGAGAGATTAGGTAATTAGCCAGGCTACCAGGTTCAGGGTTTGAAGCTGGGGGTGCAGAATCTGGCTCTCCTGCTGAGACACAGCAGGGTAGGGGTCTGAGGTAGGTGCCATGGGGCCAGCTGTGACACACTGCGCAAGAGGGGGTACCAGTGTTGGCGTGGTCAATCTGGTGCAATCAGCATCATCCTTGGTTTGTCCTGTCTGATCTTTAGTAGTACTTTGGAGAGGAGAGGCAGAGGAGGAAAGGCATAAACTGATAGACTTTTCCAGCTGAAAGACAGAGCATCCACTTTCCAAGCTTGTTTGTGGGGAGTCCTTGTGCAGAATTTGTCCAATTGGTATTTCTGGGGGGAGGCAAACAGGTCTATATCTGGGATCCCTCATTTGTTGATTAACATGTTGAAAATCTTTGGTTCAAATTTCCACTCGTGTGGGTCCATGAGATTTCTGCTTAGTTCGTCTGCCAGTGTATTTAGTTTTCCGGGCAGGAATTGAGCCTGTAGATGCACTTGGTAGCTCAAGGCTGTGATCCACAGAGCCATGGCTAGTCTGCAGAGGGGGTAAGAATGGGTACCCCCCCCCCGCTTGTTTATGTACCACATAACAGTGGTGTTGTCCGTCTTTACCATTAATTGTCCTGGAAGAATGTGGTCCTTGAAGGCTGTCAAAGCATTCTGTACAGCTAACATTTCTTTTTGATTGATATGCAGGTGCATTTGACTTGGGTTCCATTTGCCCTGAATGCACGTCCCTGCCAGGTGAGACCCCCGTGCATAGTCTGATGCGTTTGTTGTTAGGGTTTGGGCGGCAGGGGGTTAGAATGATTGGTAGCAGGCCTCTGCCCACCAAAGGAATTCTAACCGTAGGCAAGGTATGATGGGAATCATTGCTTCTAGATCCTGAGAATGTTGACACCATACGATTTTTAGATACCACTGCAGTTTCCTCATATGCAGTCTTGCATATGGAATTAGTAGAATGCACGAGGCCATGAACCCCAAGGCTTTCACAGTATTTGCCTTGCAGATAGCAGGGTTTTTATGGCCACTAGTTTGACGTAAGTTGTCAAATGAATTTGTTTCTCTGGCGTGAGGAAAGCCATCTGGGAAGTTGTGTTCAAGCTTGCTCCCAGGAATATAATTTGACAGGATACCAGATGTGATTTATTTTCGTTTATGGCGTACCCCAGACAAGTTAGCACCTTTTGTACAAATGCCAGATGATTCAGAAGTATGTCCTGGCTTTCTGCCTGAATTAGACAATCGTCTAGGTATGGGTACATTTGAATATTTCTTTGCCTGCAAAATGCAATGACTGGAGCTAGGCACTTTTTGAATACCCTGGGTGCAATAGACAAGCCAAAGGGCAGTGCAGAGAACTGCTTTGAAGCGCAGGTATTTTCTGCAAGATTCCCTGATTGGGATGTGCAAGTAGGCTTCCTTTAAATCCAGTGTTGCCAACCAGGTATCTTTGCCTATCATGGGAAGCAACTGGTGAAGAGTTAGCATCTTGAATTTTGGAATCACCAAAAAGGTGTTTAGGATAGCCAGGTCCAGGATAGGACGTCATGAGTTGTCTTTTCTGGGTACCAGGAAATGTTTTGAATAGAAACCTTGTCCCTTTTCCTCTTCTGGTACAGTCTGAATAGCCTTTAATTTTAAGAGAGAGAGTACTTGCTTTTGAGCCTCTGTCCACTAATTTGGGGGTAGATCTGGCCAACCGTTTGGGGTTGGTAATGTGTGGAAGTGAATTCTGTATCCTTGGGAAACTATGTTTAAAACCCATTTGTCTTGGGTACTGAGTTCCCAGTTTTTTGCTTGCAGAGCAATATTTCTCCCTAAAGGAGCAGTCAGTTGAGAAGTGCTTGGAAGTTTTAAAGTTAAGTCATTGAGACAGCCTACCATGGGGGGGGGGGGGGGGAGTCTTACTACTCCCTGATTTGGAAGTGGGAGCCCCCCAATGCTTAGTCCTGTGCATACCCTGGGATTGAAGCCTGGGTGTTCTGCTGGCTCTGGGTTTGAACTCAGAAGGCCTGGAAGAGGCAGAAAAGGACCATTTTTTTAAGAGCCAATGCCTACTAAATCTAGCAGGCTGCACTTGTAAGAAATCTTTAACAGTTTGTATAGATTTAGCTTTTTCCTCCATCTTTTTAAGAACTTCTTCTGCTTTGTCGCCAAACAGGCGATCCTGATTTAAGGGAGCATCCAGCAATTTAATTTTAACATGATCTGGCAAAGTTTGCTCCAAGCATACCTTCTAAGTACAGACCCGGTGACAGCAGCCCTGCAGGATGCCTCTAGTGAATCAAAACCACATTGCAAAGTAGGTTTTCCAACCTGTTCAGCAGAATGCATTAAACCACGTAAATCCTTATTTTCAGCACAATCAGGAATCAACATCATTTTCTGTTTAAACAATCCAATAATAAGATGCTGATACTTTATAACATATGAAACTGGCACTTTAAGGCCCTGATGGCCAAGGTTGCAGAGGTGTATACCTTCTTACCCCATCTATCCAGGGCCCTGGACTCTCTATCAGAGGGAGTAGGATTTTTGGCAGTAATAGTGTTAATGCCCTTGGGTCCCTGTGAAATGGTCTCAGGATCCACAGTAGGACTTTTAAAAAGGAAGTTGTGAGAATCGGGAACCCTGTAATATTTATCTGGTTTTCTGGGAACAGGAGGTAAAGAGTCACGGGCCAAGCTAGATTCTGAAAAGGCATAGTCAACAATGTCCAGCACAGGAGGGACAGCTAAAGGCCTGTGTTGGGGCAGGAGTAAGAAATCTCTAAGCCTCTTTTTAGAATCAGAGTAATCCTGGCTTTCCCAGTGAAAATGCTCCCTAAGAGTATGCAAGATTTCACCAAAAGAAAAATCCTCTGGGGGAGAAGCAGAGGGAATAAAGTCCTCTGCATCAGAATCCTCATAGGTATGTAAGGGTAAATCCTGGTCATCAGAGGAGACAGAAATTTCAGAATCCTGGTCAGAAGTATCATAAGCAAATTCAGTCCTAGGTCTCTTAGGGGGGGAAGACTGGCTTCCCCTGATTAAAGTAATAAGGTCTTCAGCCATTCTTATCATTTGTTTTTTAGGCATAGAGGCCTGACCATGCAGTCTGGGCGTCGGTTTCCTAGGCATGGTTTGAGTTTTAGGCCTAGAAGAAGAAGATGGCGTCGGTTTAATATGCAAGTCAGTAGGCCTGAATACACCCTCAGAAGCCAGTGCCTGCACAGCGGCTCCAGACCCATCCAAGGTAGAGACATCCACAGGTTCCACAGTTGAAGCATCTCACGGCATACCGGACTCCAAATGGGTCTCAGTAGAGGCCTGGGAATCTGAAGTAGCAGGTATCAGGGGCTGTGAAAGCACCTCACTGAGTACCAGCGAACTGGTGACTAGCTTAAGAGAAGTCTCGTCGGCAGTTTTGGACCTAGACGGCCTGTCTCTGTCTTTATGTTTGCGTTTTTTCAGAATGTCGGTAGTTAGGTGGCTTACCGAAGACATATCTGGATAATTGAACAGAGTACCAAAATATTTAGAAGCGAAAATGTACCAATGACGAATAGTTCGTGGTTTAAATAAGGCACAAAACCGACAGCTAGGTACATCGTGGTCAGGGCCTAGGCAAGGAATACAGTACGAATGAAAATCTTTATGAGGTACTTGCTTTCCACAAGAAATACAATTATTGACTTTAACTGACATCAGTTTAGAGCAAGAAAAAGTTTCCCCAACGGGGTACTTAGCTTTAGTTGAAGACTTTGGTTCTGAAACTCGAAAACATAAATTTCAGGAGTCAGCTGACCGGCACTTGCGAACTGCTTTTCCTTTGGGCACCACACGGCAAGAAAGACTGATGTAATGGCGTTGGTTGCATGCTTTATACCCCTGACTACCTGACATCATGGAAGATGAGACAGCAACTGACGCAGGACCCAAGACTTTGATAATCAAGCTGACTGAGGGCTACTGCAAGCAGATAACCCAAATGTGATGATTGCAACAGTGAAACACGAAGAACATCAACTATTTAATCATAGCTGCAAAATTCTGGCAAGTTACTTGCAGTTAGCATTCAGCATAATTATGGGTCTCGAGTTACTCAGTATAACAATACTATTTTTTATTTGTGAACAAACTTCATTGATTCCCCCACAACAAAGCAAACAGAAAAGAAACATTAAAAACAAATCATTAAAAATGGTGACCAACAAACCCAATTCCTAGTCCTCTAACTGGAAGTAAAAATAATAAGACCATCATGGCCTGGGGTTCCACCAAGACTAATTTGCCCCAGCATCTGTTTTTACTTCTGCTAAGTCTAGCCTGTGGTTGAAAACCTGCCTATCAAAGGCAACCAACTACCTGAAAAGGCAGACTACATATTACAGCATATAGTTTTTCCCATACAAATCTGGCAAATAAGCCTCTGCAACTGACAGCAAGCCTTCTAAAGAAAAAGCTTCTTATCTCGTCATTTGCTACAAGACTAGTCATAAGTCATATTTCCTGTCCTTCTCAGCTAGCCTTTCCCATAAAGCAGATACCTTCAGCAAGGGTATTCATAATGAGAGACCTCTGATTTGTATGCTTCTTTATCCTAGCAACTTTTCCCATGGAGGTCTCTCTAACCATGAAAGGGCAAATCTGAAATGCACGCTAAACCATCATGGAAACCTGCTGTGATGCTGAGAAACTTTCTACAAAACATCCTCTTAATTCTATATTCTACATTTGCCTTCTCCTTCAATGTATCCAACCACAAGGACTAAAAGTCATAAAACCCCTAATGTCTAGACGGCGACGCCACACAGACCTCAGGGCTTGTTGCATAACAAAGATAAATTATCTGCTACCACGCAGGTGATCTTCCTCTTCCCCTTTCCCAACAAGTGGATCAAGGTACAGTAAACAAAACAATACAGTTATATAAGCTGCACTTACCCATAACAGCAGAGGTTTGAATTCCTCACTACTGCAGTAGCTTTTAGACAATATGGATTGTGGCTTACCCAACGACTTTTATCCCAATAAGTAACTATATACAAAAAACAGGGACGATGGAGAGAGGGTGCAGCTCCTGTAGCAATGAGGAATTCAAACATTTACAGTTATAGTATAGTTATTTAAGTTACACTTACCCATATTTATCATTCCCACTGCTACAGTAGCATGTCTAACCTGGGAGGAGGAAGAATAGATCCAATTGCCCCTGGACAGTGTTCCTAGAAAGTGTATCCTGGATCTAGAAAAGGAATCCAGTTTGCGATTCACTTGTAAAGTTATGTACAGAGGACCATGCGGTTGCCTCTAGAGTACTTCTGGGGTCCACCCCTTTCCAATATACCACTGAAAACAAGGTCCTAGCAGAGTAAGCCTTGATAATGTCTGGAACTGGTTAACCATAGTGGGAATAACAAAAGGCAATAGCTGAGGACAACCATCTGGAAATGGTCTGTTTTAACAAGAATTTTCCTTTCTTTGTCCCAACAGAAGAAAAAAATAGTTCATCAGCTTTTCTACAGGACTTGGTTCTGTCAACATAGTACCCAAGATGCCTATGCACTTTCCAAGTATGTAGAATCCTTTCTCTCTGGTTCTGAGGATTTAGAAAGAACAAAGGGAGATTGATGGTTTGATTCGAAGTGAACTCTGACACAACCCTGGCAAAGAAAGAGGGATTTGTTCTTAATGACATCCTATCTCTATGGAAGACCAGAGAGCAGTTCACCAGCCATGACAGCTTGCAACGTAGATACTCTTCTTGCAGATGTCACAGCAACTTACCATGTGATGAACCTCGAGTTCTGCTTGATGTGCAGGTTCAAATGGAGACGTTTTTCCAGCACAAAGTTGAGATCCCAGGAGAGAGCTATCTGTTTACTGGATGATTTCAGGTGTAAAACATCTTTAAAAACTGTTTAAAAAATACACTGAAGAAAGTGGAGGATCCATAGGCAGACATACTGAAATGGCAGCAAGGTGTACCTTGATGAGGGTAGTAATAAAGATGCGTTTGAGAACTGGTGGCGTATAATCCATGATAGGGTCCTAGCTATTTGCTAGGTACCAACTAAAAAAATCTTTGCCATTAGCCAATATAAATTTCCTAGTAGCAGGTTTTCTTTCCTCTTTTATTACCTGCTTGCTGCACGTCCTTTGCAAAGATATGCCTAAAATGAATTAGATCTGAACCACCCAGGCAGTTAGTTGAAGATGTTTCAGGTTGGGTTATCAAACACCTTCTGGCCTGTGTGTGTAGGTCCAGGTTGTTAGAAAGCTTGCAGTAATTGCCCTTGGCCAATTCCATAAGAATGGGGAACCAATGCTGCCTGGGATCAAAAGGGAATCACAGTTATTGTTGGAGAGTCCTGCTGAGTCTTCAGAATTATTCTGGATATTAGTGGAAAGGGTGGAAATGCAATAATGGAATATTTACATCCATGGGAATGAAAATGCATCTGTCTTCCAGGCCTGTTTGCAGGGAATCCTGGAGCAGAATTTGTTCAGTTGTCTATTTTGAAAGCAGGCAAACAGATATATTTGATGTGTTCCTCATAACTGAATCAATTCCTGGAAGACCCCCTTGTTCAATTTTCCATGTGTGATGGTCTGTCCTGGTCCCGCACAGCTTGTTTGTCACTATGTTTTGCTCAGGTTAAAGAGTGCTGAAGAGCTACCTCCCAAGCCGTCATAGCCAACCTGCACACAGGGTATCACCCAGTTCCCCCTGCTTGATGATGAACAACATCACTGTGGTATCAACTGTAATCACCTGAAGAGGTCTTGGGGATCATACATGATGAAGGGATTTTAAGGCATAGATGACTCCCAATATCTCTCTGACATTTATGTGCTTTAATGTGTATGTGGAATCTCACAAGCCTTGCACCTTTATCCCCACAGAAACTGCCCCTAAGCGAAATCTGAGGTGTCGGCAATTAAAGATTGGCTTGGAGATAGACAAGAAAAGAAATGAGGAGACCTGAACTTGTTTGAATTTGTAGTCTCCAGTAATTTAGTTCCTTTCTTACAAAGCCCAAGATTGGAATCTGAAATTCCAGAGAATGCAAATGTTGGGTCCATGTGTTTTTTTTTTTTTGTTTACAAACCACTGTATTTTTTTCTCATGTATGGCCACAGGAATCAAAGATACCATGGAACCCAAGGATCCTGACATACTGTAACTGAAGTCTGAGACTGATTTCAGAAGCTCGGGAAAGTTTTCAGACAAAAAAAAAACAACCTTCTCATGTCAAAAAATGCTTTTTTCTGCAGGGTGTCCAGAAGACACCATAGAAAGATAATATTGTGTGACTGGGTCAAGGAGGACTTCTGAATATTTATTTGGAACCCAATAATGAAGAGATGCATTGTATTTACACCTGACATCTGGAAAAAGGCTCTGCAAAGATGAGTACAATACCTAAATAAGGAAATACATAAATGCCATTCAGTCTACAATGAGCTATGACTGGAGCTAGACATTTTGTAAACACCTGTGGATCCGTCTGGGTTATCTACAGAAATGAAGAGAACTGATGTTCATCGTGTTACCCTGCTGCAGTCATCACACTTGGGTTATCCTGTCGTCAAGCGGTCCCGCAGTCAGCCTGAATTCCAAAGTCTTGGTCCGGTGTCGGTTGCTGTCGCTTCTTCCCTGACGTCAGTGCGCCAGGGATATATAAGAGGCATCCAACGCCATTTTCTTCAGTCTTTCTTGCCGCGCAGTGCCCGAAGCAGAAGCAGTTCACAAGTGCCAGTCGGCCGACACCTGAGATTTTCGAATCGAGTTTCAGAAGTGTATGGACTCAACACAACCACGGCTTGGAAACAATGATACCTCTCATTCCCTGCCTACAACAGGAGTTTCTATGGTGGTCACAGGCATGTCACCTCAACAAGGGTCAGCCTTTCACCTTACTCCCAGCCAGGCAAACTATGACAACAGATGCATCGGACTACGCCTGGGGGGCACACATGGCAGGACGGTGCGTTCAAGGCATATGGAATGCAGATCAAAGGAATCTGCATATCAATCAAAAAGAAATGCTAGCTGTACAGAATGCCCTGACAGCCTTCAAGGACAGCTTATAATAAAGACAGACAACACCACAGTAATGTGGTACATAAACAAACAACAGGGTACACACTCCTACCCTCTATGCAGGCAAGCAATGACCTTGTGGAACACAGCACTGGCTTACCAAGTTCAATTACAAACTCAATTCCTGCCAGGAAAAAAGAACACATTGGCAGACGACCTAAGCAGAAACATCATGGATCCCCACGAGTGGAAAATGAATCCACAAGTATTTGCAATGATAACTCAAAAATGGGGGCACCCAGACATAGACCTGTTTGCCAGCCTCCAAAACTATCAGCTGACAAAATTTTGCACAAGGACATTTCACCATCAAGCTTGGAAAGTGGACGCACTCTCATTCAGTTGGAAAATGCTGACAGTATATGCCTTCCCTCCATTGCCCCTTCTCACAAAGGTGCTGCTGAAAGTCAGGATGGAGAGACCCCGAATGATACTCATTGCCCCAGACTGGCCACGCCAGCACTGGTACCCACTATTAAGGAATATGGCCCAGGGCCCACCATGGATTTTACCACAAATTACTCATCTGTTCACACAGCAAGACAGTCAGATTCTATACAGCCAGCTCAAAACCTTAAATTTGGCTGCATGGCAAATCACCTAAGCAACCAGCCAGCTCCTCTTTCACAAGCTGTTATGGATGTTATTCTGGAGGCCAGGAGACCCAGCACCAGGAAAGCCTACTCAGACAAATGGAAAAGGTTTTGCGCCTGGAACCAAGCTAAAGGCCAAAATACCCTTCAGCCGGACATACCTCAGATTCTACAATATTTAACTGAGATGTTACACAAAGGGCTTTCTTTTTCATCTATTAAAATCCACGCTTCAGCTATTTCAGCTCACTACAACACGGATCCTCCCTTATTTTCACATCCACTTCTAAGGCAGTTTCTCAGAGGGGCCAAAAACATTAGGCCTCCCAGGAGAGCACCAACACCAACTTGGGACCTCAATTTTGTTCTGGAAAAACTTACGCTACCTCTTTTTGAGCCAGCTTTCTCAGCTGGCTTAAAGTTTATATCATGGAAGACTGCCCTGCTGCTAACAATTACTTCAGCCAGTTGAGTCTCAGAGCTTCAGGCACTAATGGCAGTAGGGCCTTTCCTCATTTTTCATCAAGACAGGGTCTCTCTACGAACTAACCCTTCCTTTATGCCAAAGGTGGTATCCAGTGTGGCTCTAAATCAAACCATCCATTTACCCACCTTCTTTCCAAATCCACAGAACAAAGGAGAAAGACTCCTGCATTCCTTGGACATTCACAGGCAGCTACGTTACTACTTGGCTAAAACTAAGGCTTTCAGAAAATCTGACCAGCTTTTTGTATCCTATGCTATAGCATCACAAGGAAAGGCTATCTCAAAACAGACCATTTCCAAATGGATAGGACATTGCATACGTTTTTGCTACACCCGCCATGGAAAACCAGTTCCTGCTAGCATAAGGCCCCACTCTACCAGGGCAGCAGCTACATCTACATCCTTCCTCAGAAGTGCGGCACAAACATTATCGCGACACTGTAGTAAAACGTTTTCGTCGTGAACTTCATCGGAAGAAACGACGAAAACGTTTTACTACAGTGTGTCAGCGTTAATGTGGTTTGTGCTGTTTCTTATTGCAATAAACGGAGTGTTTCAGCGGAGTGAGGCTATCCTTCTTGGCGTGTGGTGATTACCGGTTTACCAGTTCTTTGCTGCACCACTTTCCACCTTGTGTTTCCTTCCTCAGGGGGGGGCCAACCAAGGATATTCTGGAAGCTGCAACTTGGAGCTCAGTACACACCTTCACCAAACACTATCACTTACCACTTTACTCTAAGACTAGAGATGGCTTCGCCACTGCAGTTTTGCAGGGCCGTCTAGCCTCCTCTAACCCTGTTTGACTCCATCTCCCATCCTTAGCTTTGGGATTCTATCCAAGTGTGATGACTGCAGCAGGGTAACACGATGAACATAGTACAGTTTTGTACCTACCATAAATGTAGATGTTCGAGTGTATACCCTGCTGCAGTCCAGGTTACCCTCCCTCCATCCCCTCTGACCTAAAACCTTTCAATACCTTAAAATCTGATACAACCTTTGTGGTGTATTTGCTTATAGCTGGAGGGATGTTTTGTTTGTGCTAAACTTTTATTATTGGTACTATCTACTGACCACCTTTTGGGGGGGCACCTGACATCTGGGGCAAGAAAAACTGAAGAAAATGGCGTCGGATGCCTCTTATATACCCCTGGCGCACTGATGTCAGGGAAGAAGTGACAGCAACCGACGCCGGACCAAGACTTTGGAATTCAGGCCGACTGCGGGACCGCCTAACGACAGGATAACCCAAGTGTGATGACTGCAGCAGGGTATACACTTGAACATCTACATTTATGGTAGGTACAAAACTGTACTATAATGTGACACCAACACATATAACCTGAGTAGTTTCCTGAAGTATTTGGTTAGGGAAAAGTGATGGTATGCAACTTTCAGATATAATGGTGACAAAGCTTTCCTGGGGAATGAGAGGTGGTAGATTTTGAATGGTCAATATCTTGAATGTTGGAACTTTCACACACAGATTTCGAAAGGAAAGATGTAGAACTGGTCCCCAAGAAGGCTCTTTGGTACCAGTAACGTTCTGGAATAGAAGCCTTTACCTCTTTGATTTAATAGCACTAGTTCTATGACTCAAAGGGTGACCAAGTACTGAAGAATCTAAAGAAAACATCCTGTTTGGTTCAGATGGCTGGAAGGAACTCCCCTGAAAGAAATATTTGTATCCAGTGCCAACTGTCTTCTTCCTAAACCACTTTTAACAGCTGAGGGTCTGTAACAATCTGTTGTCAAATGAAGTGTACACAGCTAGTTGCTGGGACAGAATTTCTGGGATAGCGGCAAGACAAAAGTGTGCGGAGGAAAGAATAAAGGTATAGTCATTCAGAAACTGTAGACTGTCCGTTTTAGTAAAGGAACCTTGTTCCTTGTTGGTACCCTCCAGTCATTATATTTTGTTTCCATGTTTGGCTTGAGAAGGCAGGGATTGTTTTATTTCTCAGACATCAAATAGGGGCTGGAAGATTTATAAGGGATACCTGAAAAATATTGGAAACTCCCCGAATTAATTACCCACTCTCATCAGTTTGAGGACTTTAACACATGGGCCAAATAACACTTCCTTATCTAAAGCTGAATTCAAAATTTCAGACTTTCCATCAGGAAACTTTATTACATACCCAGGATTACACCCTCAAAAATGTAGCAGAAGCAGAGGCCCTAGCTATAGTATCTGCATAATCATTCCCACTTCCTGAGACAAGTTTAGATTCTTAAGAAATGTTAGAAACACAGAATTCAGAAGGATAATACACTGGGGGGGGGGGGGGGGGGGGCTAGCCAATCTGACTCTACAAAAAAATAAAAAAAACTTCATAGGTCTTACAATCAAGAATTCTATACACCACAGTTGAAGAAGAAAAAAATTAACTTACCAAAGCCGTTCTAATCAGTGGACATTGATTACAGGGAAAACTGGGGCATCAATAATAAGGCTTAAAAAAGCTCTAGGGTTATTACCATTAGTCTGCTAACCTCCTATGATTTAAATATGTCCAACATCTTCCCCTCCTTGTCCACAAGGGAAGGGGTGGAGGACAAGAGCCTGTTCTCAGCAGGCAAAAATGTGGAAACAGCAGCTGGGTCACACCTAAGGTGGGAAAATAAATGTTAAGTTTGAGAAACTGTATAAAGCCTATTTGCTTTTTTGGGGACTGAAGGTTGTGAATAAGGGTTGCTTCAGGCAGCACTAAATGCATCTTCTAAAGAAGAAATACCACAAACCACGCAGCAGACTGAATTAATGGTTCACTTCAAAGAGTAGAAAAGAAAAAAACACATACAAAAAGCGAACCAAAGCAAGGCCAAGATATGGACAAAGAGGTCTCCAATAAATTCCAAACATTTATTTATTGTAAGCACTTCCGCAGTCATTCAAGACTGCTTCATTAGACAATATAAACAACTATGAAACAATCACCTCCATATAAAAGGATTCAAAATCCTGCCATCCAGTCAACAATCTCCTTGATGTCAGTATCCAGGCAACAAATTAAACAAAAATATAATAACTTAATATACTGTATACAGGATATGCCTTTCTGACTTCATCATGATTAATACATCCATATTATCATTTACATGTTATAGTTTACATTACTTAGATGCTTTTAAATTGTCTACAATTGTCCTTAAATATTTAAGGATGGTATTATCTTTACATGCTATGGCTATTTATTTTACAATCATAAATATGTCCTTTTTGCCAAGTCTTCATACTTAATTGATATTACACAAGTGGCCATTACTAGTACAGACATGTATATTACTCACCCCATCAGATTACCTTTACAAAGACTTTCAGAAATAGAGTGAAGGATTATCAAGTTATAATACCTTATCAGAGAAACACAAAGTGAAACAGGTGGAGTCTCAGAGGTACTTGCAGATTCTGACCCATTAACCATAGACTTAAAACATGAAGTCAAAAAAGTAGTATACCTGCTCACACAGTCCTTCACTCCAAACTATATAATGCTAATATGAGAAGCAATAACTCAACAGTAGCAATACTTTCTTAAATGGGATACAGCAAAAACACAAAAAAATGACATGAATATACAACAGCATAGTGGTCTAGTGGTCAAGATCTCTGTTTCACAGAGAAATGGGTCTGGTGTTCATTCCTGACCTCCAAGTCACTGTCTGTGTGAAGTTTGCATGTTCTCCCTCAGTCTGTGCTTTTTTTTTCCTGGGTACTTTGATGTCCTTCCACATCACAAAAACATATTGGCCAACTACTGTAAATTGTCCATATTTATTGCATGTATCCTTGGGCTGAAAAGGGCCTAAGCTAGACTTCAGTTACCTAAATACTGAATAAATTAAAATTCTAAAAATATCCATCATAAGAACAGATGTCTGCAAGAATTAATTCTGAAGCTGGTCTGGCTATTACGTCACTTCTTTTTGCTATTTTACACCTTCTTCTTCTTCTGCTTTCGGCTTTTTCCCGCTTAGAGGTCACCACAGCGGACCACCTGTCCACTCATAATTGGCTGTAGAGTTTTACGGTGTCGAGCTGCCAGTCCGGCGCCCAACCTTCCACCGAAGGCACACACACCCCTACACCCCCTGCTAACTATATATTCCAACTTTAATATCGCACTACAGTGAGAAAAGGAATTAATGTCCCAATCCACACTGTGCCGCGACCTCTAGCCCTTAGATCCACAGTGGCATTCGCTGATATGAACTATCGACAGTCGGCAAAACAGCAATCGACCATCTGCCATCTGATATCCTGTCTGCACAGAATCTGCCTTTAGGATTTTTGATAGTAAACTATATATATATATATATATATATATATATATATATATATATACATATATATATACATATATATATATACATATATATATATACATATATATATATATACATATATATATATACATATATATATATACATATATATATATATATATATATATATATATACATATATATATACATATATATACATGGGTCTACTTTGTTTCAGTGAAAGCTCATTTCATTGAATTTGAATTCACCCTGAATTCAGATGAAATTACTGAAAACTCATTTCACTGAAGTGAAGTACTGGCACTGTGTAGAGTACAGTAGGGCAAGTAAAAGGTATACGCCCTTTTCCCCACTCTAGTTCGATCGTGGAGTTAGAATATATAGTTATGGGGGGTGTGGAGGGGCACAGCCTCCCACATTGGGTGGTGTGGGGGGGCATAGCCCCCTACCTAGTTTTATTTTATTTTATATTTCACCAAAAGCTTCAAAACAATACATTTGAAACCATAGACATGCATACTTACAACACCAATGATTAACTCTTTGCAGAAGACAATATAAGCCCAAAGTAAGCCCCCCCACACACACAGACCCAATGTCGGGGGCTACCCCCCCCAACTATATATACCAACTCCAGGATCGCACTGCAGTGGGGAAAAGGGCATATACCTTTTACTTGATTTACAGTACTCTACATAGTGTCAGTATTTCACTTCAGTGAAATGTGTTTTCAGTAATTTGAGCTTTCAGCAATTTGGTCAGGGTGAATTCAAATTCAGCGAAATGAGCTTTCAATGAAACAAAGTAGACCCATATATATATATATATATATATATATATATATATATATATATATATATATATATATATACACAAACACACACACACATACACACATAAATACACACACATCTAAATCTTTATATATATATATATATATATATATATATATATATATATATATACACACACACATATATATATATATATATATATATATATATATATATAAAGAGAGAAAGAAAGAAATCGGAACATTTATTTCAACAGCATTGTGATTTGCTACCTTACTTTAGTTTCTTATTATTCAAGTAGTTACAAAATCCTAGAATTAAAGCCACACTTAAGGGGGATGTGGAAGGGGGCTTAAAAAGGGACTCACAGGGTCCCGATCTACATAAGACAGAGCCCCTCACTATCACTCTTCAAGAGTAACCTTGATGAGTGGATGGATAACAGAAAGTTCACACCGGGGATCACACTAACAGCACTACTAGATAGGGGCCAAGGGTACTAGCTGCTAGTACAAGGGTCTAGGGAACTACTAAAGGGGCGGTGAATACCGCACAACGTGGCTGGGCTAATATATGCCTTCGGGCAGATAGCCCTGTACCAACCTATGAACCTAACCATACTGGAAACCTCTCACTTATTTCTACATATATGGTGAGTAACTGAGTATGGGACTATCAGAGATATTTTAATTTGAAAAGCTGGAACTTCTGAAGATGATATCAATAATGAACATGATCCCAGGCAGTTGATCATAATAAATATAGAAGGAGGCAAGAAAACAGACAAGGAAATGTTCCAAACATGTATTATAGAACAAGCTTGACAACTGAGGCTTTGTTTTTATAAAAGTCACCCAAATTATGGTGTTCTATGAAGGTGTATACTGATGACCACAGGGTTCCGTCCTGGGACCTCTCCTGTTTGGTATCTACTTCTCTGAAGTATGGGCTAACACAGAAGGCCTCTGGCTAACGAAGTTCGCAGATGACTGCAAACTAGGAGCCATAGTCAAGTCCCTAAATGATGTGGACATCCTACAGAAGGGCCTCACTGAGACAGATGTCTGGTGTCAGAGCCATGGCCTCAAGCTCAATGCCAAAAAGTGCAGTGTCATCCCCTTTGGTAAAAACTCTGTACCCATGAACTACCATATAGACAGCAATCTACTTAACACCGAATGCGTAATAAGAGACCTTGGAACCCAGGTGGACAGTAGTCTCTCCTTTGATAGTCACATCACCACAGTAGTGAGGAAGTCCTTCTATGTGGCACACCTCATCATAAAAGGGTTCTCATCCAGGAAAAAAGAGGTCATTGTTCCCCTCTACTCGGCACTCATTAGACCCATTATAGAGTACAACGCCCCTTCTGGAATGTACCTCAAAGACATCTGCAGCAGCTTGAAAGGCCACAGACGTACCTCACAGAGGATTACTGGCCTCAAACAAATGCCCTACACTGACCGCCTCAAAAAACTCCAGCTTTACTCCATAGCATATCACCTACTCCGAGGTGATCTCTGCCTAACATATACAGCTATGGCAAACCCAGAGCTGTTGGACATGCTACACCTAAAGAAATCCCAATCCCTCCAAGCTACAAGCTCTAGGGGACCTAAACCTTGTCACCACAATAAACAGGACACGCTGGAGGGATAGATTCCTGTCCCAGAGACTTCCTATACTCTGGAACAAGCTACACATCTATGCCAAGCAAAGTTCTTCATTAGCACTCTTCAAGAAAAATCTTGATGAGTGGATGGGAAATAGGAAATACACCCCGGGGATCACTTCTGTGTCTCTGCTGGACAGTGGCACAGGAAAAATAACTTTCTTGGGTGGCGTAAGCTATGGAACCTTGCTGGCCAGGCTTACGTAGGCCCTTGGGCCGATAGCCTAGTACCTACCTACCTATGAACAAAACAAAAAACAGCTTTCAAGAGAATCCTCATGCACAAACTGTGTTGAACTGCAAAGGTCTGCTGCTATCAATCACAGCTCGAGTAGTAGAATAGCTGGACTATGCATTGCTGGGAAAATCTTTTCAAGATTCCAATATTTAGTCCATCAAAGAAACCAGCTCTAGCACTCAGTGCCATAGTGGATAGACCTTGTAATAGCATGGATTCCAGGTATCTCCAATGAAATAGATGAGTTGTAAACAAATCAACACAACTTCTTCCAAGCATCAGAAATTCTAAAAAGAATGAATCCAAGACTGACACCAACAAAAACTCCACACAAAAGATATGAAACTACAGAATTCTGATTAAGGGGCCAGCAAAACGCTATACATACTGGAACATTAGAGGGTTTCTGCAACCACAGAGAAACATTTTGTAAACACTCAGGAGACAGATAATAGGCCAAAAGGGAGTGCAAATGATTAAAGTATTGAATCCCCAGAGTGAAGTACAGGAACTTCTTTTGTTTCCAAAGGACAACGATGTACCAATAAACAAGCATCATGTCAGTCAATCACATTATATAATCCTAATACATGAAAAATTATTTGAAAGGCCATACCATTCTGATCCTGACACACACAAAATGTACTCTGAAAGCATTCTAACGTAGAATTGTTTTAAATCCCATAGATTTCTTGAGGGCTGGTAACAAGCATGGCTAGAACCCCAAATATTCCTCCACAGGAGGTGCTGGTTTGACAGCTATGTTCTGGTGCACCAGTCATGTCTCCATCAAGAACTCTGCTGGCCTATATGACTTCTGAAGGAATACAAAGAGGGCCCCCACCAATGAGGAAGAATGCTCAAGTTGTATGTAACACCCACAGTTACGTAAGGTTTTCACAAACTCCTTAGAAGCTAGTAAAAATTTCCCTTACTTTCTTGCACAAGATGTGGCCCTGTAAAACACAGAATAAACTTGAACAACTAGGTCATTCTGCATATGCACATGCCAGCATGAGACCTACCTGCAAATGGAAGCTGTGAGAAGCTACTTTGCTCTAGTATTTCTAAATACTGAGTAAAGAGGTACAATCATCTTTAGGATGTGATTCACCAATAAAGGGTGAAAGTAGCATATACAGGACAATCAATTTAAGGTACACATGTACCAAAGTTGTTGCACCATGCATCTTTTTTTCAGATTTGTTAAATGTGCAAGTTCACTGTTAGAGAGAGTGAAGCCGTTTGCTAGGGTCTGCTGAATGTGTGCCTAGTAGAATGATTTTTTCAACACTGTGGACTGAATAGCAGAATTTGCCTGTAGAAGTAGTATGTTTTTCAAAAGATGGAAGAACTGGCATCATGATGGGTCAAGGCTAAAAAATTGGCATCCTACATAACTGGTCCAACAGGAGAAGTGATCCAAGATTCAACATCATTCCATCCCAAACAGGGACTGAGATCTTTCCTGTTAAAAATAACAAGAATGTGATGGCATATTTTATCATCATAAAAGTCAATGGAAAAGATACACCCACAGCAAAAGCTGTATAAGGAAAATTCATCATATTTAATTATTTCTGTTAGAAGGTACTCAAATTCCACAGTTTTACTATAAAGGAAAGGCATTTGAGGAACAGGAGTTCTGAATCTTATCAGTCAGCATTCCCACCAACCATCTAGTACATGGAAAAGGGTGAGCTGACAATGCAGAAAAAGATGTCACTGACAGTCACAGATATCACATCAGTAGGAAAGCCTGCATCTTTGTGAGCAGCACTGCTAAATGTCGGACTTTCCAAGATGCTACACACTGATCAACAGCTCTCCCAGTGTGAAAAGATAAAAAAAAGAAACAGAGATGAGGGCTAGTAATTCTGCCAGTTTTAGTAAAATTCAGTTACTGGCTAGTAAGTACGCTACCAGGATGCCAGCAAAGAAGAAACTTAGCCTGAAAGAAAATCAACTAGAAAAAGTGAAGAGAAAATAGTGAATGGGAATAATCCTATAGCTGTTCAGAAAAAAACGCAGTTCAAGCTCCAGCTCTTGTACAAGAGATGACTTCCAGTAATTTAGAGGAAAAGTCAAATGTGGTCAATGCTGATTAAAATAAATTAAATGTTGAAAAAGTGTGTCAACTGAAATAAAAAGGCTGGAAAAATGGAAGAAGCTTTAAACAGCTTTTCACATCAGCTGATAAAACTGCAAAAATCAGAGGTCAAAATGAAGAAAAGGCTGGTTGAGTATATGACTGCTCAAGAAGAGCTGTTTCCAAAAATGGAGGAGTTAGAAGACCGAGCATGCAGAGGAATACCTGAGATTTTCTGTTGTACCAGAGAAACTGGAAGGAACAGACTGTTAATTTTATGAAAATACAAATAGGCAATTGGAATGGTATCCACAGCATGATTTCTTAACTGAAAGGGCACATTGTGTGTATTCTCCAAACCTTGCCATGGGAAAGCAGCCAAGAGCGGGTACATTTCATTTTGTTGAAAACACAAACCATCGAATGCCTATTTATCAAACTCAATAAATCAAACGTTAAATTCAGCAAATGATCACTTCTGAAAATGTTTTCCCCAGGAAAACGAACTAGTTGCCCATCATTGGGAATGTTGCCTTTTTCCCACTGCAGAGCACTCTCTCTGAGTTGGTACATTTAGTTAGGGGGAGGTGGGGGGCTGGGTGTGGGGGTCACAGACCTCCACTTGGGTGGGCTTTAAATTATGTGATTCATGTGATGGTCACTACATTGGTCCACTAGCTAGTTTCCTGGGGAAATAAATTTGCAGAAGTGATTGTTCACTGAATTTAGCTTTCGGTTTATTGAGTTTGATAAATAGGGATTTGCTGGTTTGTGTTTTCGACAAAATGATATAGACCCGCCAAGACCTGTATTAGTAAACATGCAATCATAGCAGCAGAAAGAGGTGATCTTAACAAAACTGTGTCAGAAAGACAAAGTATCAAAAACTAGAGACTGTAGAGTATCTGTAGAAAATGATTACTCACTGTACACGAGGCAGAAGAGAAGCAAATGTATCCCAGCAATAAGGGAATGGTAAGAGGCAGGTGTGAGATTCAAGCTACTGTACTCAGCTCTCTTCAGAATAGTCTTTTCCTGAAGGATCAAAGTCATTTTTGATATGGAAGAGTTAAGGGGAAAATATAAAAGTTTATCTAACAAGGGGTGATCAATTAATTAGAAGGGTACTCTGCTTCTCATTCTTCTGATGGTAAAGCTCATAGAGAAACTTTGCCAGTGAAACCTTTTCCAATGTTCTAAAGGAAAATGATTGACAGAATGAAAAAGACACAGGAATTGATTAGAAGAATTCAATGTACCTTGGACTTGAACTGGAGTCTGGGATTGGGAGATAGAGAAGAACAGCAACACTGAAATTAGTGAATAAATGTGTGCCTATAACATGTCAATCACATTTCTGAAATATGGCTTTATAAGAAAAAGTGGCTGAGAAAGACTGGCTTTTGTTGACGTTTGGGGGATTGACAAGCATATGCCCTACTTCATGTCATTAATGCTTGGAAGGACACTAAAAGGAAAAGGGGAACGTAACTAAGTAAAGCAATTTTTTGTTTTTAAAACTATTTCTATAAAATATTTTATGACATAGATTGCATTTCATATAGTAAAGCATTTTCAACAGCAAAGTAAACAGAAAAACTGTAGGCATTAGAATGTAAATAAAGAAAGGCTAGACAAAAGTACATTTAAGTCAATAGATTGTAATCTTGGGCCAAAGGGGTTTGGGATGGGATGCAAAACTGAGCTGATTATAATATATGTAGAATTGAAATCTTTTATTTTACTTTTGCATAGATGAATGTCTGGATTAATGTTACTGACTTAATCCAATGACAAGTTTTCTTTGTGAATGCAAGTGGGTTTTAAAAATCAGTGATAATGAAATGAATAGTTTTCTTTAAGCAAATAAATGGTCAGTGCTGGTTGAGAGGTTTGTAGGTGAAGGCAGCTGTACATTTTGTTCTAATGTATCCATGGAAATACGCTGACTAAATGTGAAGGCAATAAATTGAGATGCCTGGACATTGTTTACTGAGAGAAATGTAAAATTAAAAAATACAAGGCCAAGCAGCTCAGTATAAAACAAAGTTTAAATTACTGGAAGTGAATAAAGAGATTACAGCTTTTCTGGTAACTAAATACTTAAATGAGTTTACTTCAACAGTGCATAATTTTGTTTTATTTAAAGATAGCTAGTGCACTTTTTTAAGGCTAAATGTTAATGTTTTCTGAAAGCAGAAAAGTTATTTTTCACATCTGGGAGAGAAATAAAGATGACAAGAAAAGACAGCAATCAGTGCAAATAGGAGTACAGGCTGTAACATGCATCTTAGCATGTATAACAAACCCATGCAGAATGGCTCTAGCAAAACTTGCTCTGGCTCCAGAAACCATATCCAGTTTATAATGCTTAGTAAAGGTATGCACTGAAGACCAAGTAACAGCTTCAAGGAAGGAACTGATGTCCAACCCCTTGAAAAAAGCACCAGAAAAGTTAACAGCCCTAGTGCAGTGAGTCCTAACAAAAGTAGACTTACATTTGCCATAAAAAGAATAAAATAAATGTCAGTAAATATCCAGAAGGGGATGGTTTGCTTAGAAACAGCCAAACCCAATGTCCTGGGATGAAATAAAACAAAAAGCTGGTCAGACTTATGAATAGCCTTAGCTTTATGCAAATAATACCTGTGCTGTCTGTGCAAATCCAAGGTATGTAGAACCCTCTCACTAGCAGACTGAAGGGAGGAAAAAAAGGAAGGGGGTTGTACTGCCAGACTCAAAGACATCTCATTAACCATCTTACACATAAAAGAAGGATTGGTAAAAAAAGGATACCCTGTCCCTGTGAAAAAAACAATAAAGCAGGGATGATCCTAAGGGCCTGAAGCTCAGAAACTCTCAAAGCAGAAGCAAGTGCAAACAATAAAAGTCTTCCAGGTACAATGCTGCAAATAAGCTGAACTTGCAGGCTATAAAAGAGCCTGGATTAATTTTTCTAAAACAAAACTAAGGTCCCGTGGAGAAGGAATGGGCTTCCTTGGGGGTCTTAAGATGCAGGATGCCTTTAAGAAACTGTTTGACCTCAAAACGAGAAGCCAAAGAAGGATTCAAGGGCAGATCGGCAGAAACAGCTGAACGGGCCTTTACAGAAGAAATGTAAAAACTTCCTGAAAAGAGAGTGAATAGGAATATGAAAATAAGCATCCTTCAGATCTAAGGACACCAGAAAAGCCTGGGATATTAAAAGCAGAAACAGGGTTTGAAGAGTCAGCATCCAAAAAGAAAGAACCTTGAAAAAGGTGTTGAGAAAGGAGAGATCCAGAATAGGTCTTAAAGTGCCCTCCTTTCAAGGAACCAAGAACATCCTGGAGTAAAATCCCTTTCCTACTTGTAAAGGACAGACTAGCTTAATAGTTTCCTGGTCCACCAGGGACCCAAGGAAGTTGGGGAATCCCTGAAAAAGAAGGGACAGACTTCCACCCCATGAATTACGCCCAACAGATGATTGATAAATCCCAAGAATCTAAGGTGATGAGATATCAGTTTGAAAGACAAAGGGAGAGACAAAGAGACAAGGGGACCTGGCCAAGGGGTGAGGGGGCAATATGTCAAACAGAAGCAGGCTTGTCAAATAAGAGAGGCTTCTGGGCCACAGAAGCCTGAGAAGTCTTAGCAGGAGGAGCTCTTCTACCACTCTTCCTGCCTTTAGTGGCCTGACGAGGCTGGCTGCAAAGAAAAGCAGGCCTAGTACGATAATTCCTCTGGAACTTAGGGATAGGAGAGACAAAAAATATGCTCAAGGTCTTGCAAAGCCTTACCTTTCTTTTGTGAATAGCATAGTAGCAGCAGTAGTCCCAAAGAGATTTTTATTATCTAAAGGAGCATCCAGCAACTTGGCCTTAATATCTTCATGTCATGACTACAGGTAATGGCAAGAATAATGTCTCATGATGGACTAAAAAGCAGCAGCTCTGGGAGAGGCATCAGCAGCATCATAGCTACACTTGACAGAGTGACAAGCCACGTGAGACAGTAACAACTCAAAATAGAAAGAACAGAAGATTTTGCCTCAGAATCAGCGAGGTCATAAAGAACTTGACAAGCTTAGGCAATCAAGGCCAAAACATATCTGGTCATGTAAGTCTGGTAATTGGTGGCCCAAATGGCCAGAGTAGAAGCAGTATAAAATTCTTACCAATTCTCTCCATTGCCCTACTATCCTAACCTGAAGGTAGAAGCTTGGAAAAGGGCAAAAGTTTTGAAGGCTTTTCAGAGGAGACTGACACCACAGCAGGATCAGCAGAAGGACAAAAATAAAAACTGACAATCTATATAGAACTTGTCAGGTTTCTTTGAAACAGGAGGCTGAGAATCAGGAGACTTAAAAGCAGCTATAAAGGTGTCTAACAAAGCAGCCATCACAGGAGGTACTATAGAAGACTTAGGAGTACAAACCTGAAACAGATTATAACAGCTTTTTTAGATATCAGCCACTTGAGAAGAATCCCACAAAGTATTCAATCATTCTAGCTATAGAGTCTCCAAAAGACAATTCCTCAAAAGCAGCCTCACAACTACCAGACTCTTCATCAGAACCATAAGCCAAAGGCGAAGCATCTGGGAAGAGTAAGACAGAGACTCATCATCAGACTCTGAATTCTCATCTGAAGAATCAGGTTCCCAAGCCTGATTAGGAGGAGTAGAAATCCAAGGGGGAGTAGGTACAGAAACCACTTGGGGAGGCTTCAGGGCTTTTAAGACATTAAACAGGGCCTGTGTAAACTCCTGCCATTTCCTTTGAGGATCTGTAGGGCCATAAAGAAGTATGTTGAGGATCTGTAGGGCATTACAGAAGCATGCTTAGACTTCTGCTTTTGCTTGGTAGGGATGTCAGCCCTAACAAACACCAGGGGTTCTGACTCTTGACAGCATTCAATAAGAGTATCCAGAATCAGAATCTCTTCCCTGGCCAGAATCTGGGAAATCCCTATAGGGCCCTCCGGGATGATAAACCATGGTTCCCCTTCAACATCCAGAGCAGATGCCTGCAAAGCCTCTGAGGATGTGCGAAAGGAATGATCCATGCTGCTCTCTGACAGAGCTGTTGCAGAGGAATCTGACACCATACAGCCTACAAAGCTATCAACCACTTCTAGAGAAACTTCCATTGGAGGCTGGACAGCCAAAGAATCCGGCCAAGATTTCTTGATCTTCTTACTTAATGGTACCTCCGGGTTAGACAATTCCACCATGCTATCCAGGGATAACAGTTTAAGCTTCTAGTTCTAGTGATAGATGTCCAGGGAAGACAACTGACTTCTAACAGTCTTTGGCGCAAATGCTTTACAAATGCTACCAGACACTGGTCATGGGAAGCACAGAGACAAAAGAGGCACGGTTCTTGACAATCCTTATGGAGAACCTGCCTCCCACATTGACATTTTCCCTTCTTGGATGACAAGAACTCTAGGTAACCAAAAAAGATTAAGAACGCCTCTAACATGGCACTTATTTGGCGGCTATGTATTTAGCATAGCAAAAAGGTGTTCAGACCAACGCACAATGATTATGTTCAAACTTGCAGCAAAGAAGTTCTGGGTAACTGTGTCCATACATCACCTTTATGACCTACAGTTTGAATGGGAAACATATATGTGACATAAGGTGCATTCAAAAGTAAAGGCTTTGGTAGAATGTTTGGATGTTGGACTATCCTTGGCAGGAGATCCCTATGGTAAAGAATACTGCAACAGTGATATAGAAGGACATCCTTAATTTTAGGTTAATTAATGTATCTGGATGCAGCTGTCAATTTGGGACAATTGTTCCCATCTGAAAGTTCAACTTCATTATTTAAAGATTTACATAGTTTTGTGTATTTCCTTTAAGTTAATAGATTATGGAGTGTTCTGGTGATATGTTTTTTGTTTAAATGCAAACTGTCAAACCAAAAAACAAAGTATTGTAAAATGTGACAGGTTCAAATGGAGATGACAAGCATCAACTGTATAAAGGATCAAAATTCCAAACATTAGTGGTTATACCAAAGCTGTAAATAGACATTTAAAAAAGCTGTCATATATAACAGGTTGGAATAATAACTTAGCATAATGGCTACACTAAACATATTATTTTAGAATGTGAATCGCCTAATAGTTATATATAAAAAGGTGAGAGTACTGAATTACATTAAGAAATGCAGAGTGCAAATAACAATACCACAAGAGACAGATTTGAAAAATAAGCATGTGATTTTGACAGGATAAAGGAAAACGGGAGTACTTACAACAATTGTTAGAGGATCTCCAATAGTGACAGAAGAGGGAAAAAATAACAATGATAGATTTGCTTTAGTAAAGGGATACTGGCAAGGGAGGAGGATTACACTGGCATGTATTCTACCTAAAATTGCTATTATGGAGCTTGAAAATTTTGGGAGAAATAATCACCTTTTAGCAAGGAATATTACTTATAGGTGGGGACTGGAACATGAATTGCAATAGGGGGGATGTGTCTGGGGGGCCTAGAAGGGAATATACATGATCATAGGAAGTTACTAGGCTAATGGTCCTTACAAACCTAGTTCTTACCCTTATTTCCATGATCAGCACCTACTGCCCCTGTCCAAAAGGGACACAGGTGGAACCCCCAGGGTGAATTTATGGTCACCCATCCAACTGTCCAGATTGCTTTTGAAGAGGGCCAATGAGGCACTCTGTTTGACATGAACTGGGAGTCTGTTCCAAAGGTGTGGTAACCTCTGGGAGACAAATCTGTCTCCCCAGCACATTTTATTAATGTCACATACCCGGTTAAGGTCTTTAGAGTGAGTAACCAGTGTACCATTTGACTTTCGGATATGAAGCATTTCCAATAATGCAGGGTCAGAGATTGCCTTATATGCCAGGCAGAGATCACCTCTGAGTAGTCTGTATGAAACAGAATAAAGTGACAGTGATTTCAGACAATTCCCATAGGACAGATGGTGAAGACCTTGAATTTTTCTTGTGAGGAACATTTGTGGTTTCTCCAATTGTTGCAGGTACTTAGAAAAGTATACCCCAAAAGGGGCGTTGTATTCAACTATTAGCCTGAGGAAGGAAGAGTACAGGGAGGTTATGACGACTATTTTTTCTGGAAGCAATGCCCTTACTTATGAGATGAGCAATACAGAATGCCCTTCTTACCACTGTGGAGACATGGTGGTCAAAGGTAAGGTTTCTGTCAACCTGTGTGCCCAGGTCTCTCACCACTGAGTGCACACTTAAGGTGTTGCTATTGATGTGGTAGTTAGCAGGAATATCACTTTTACATTTTTTACATTGAGTTTAAGGCTATGAATTTGGCACCAATCATTTCTTTGTGTAAGACCCACTTGTAGAATGGTGATATCATTTGGAGTTTCTATGACCACTCCCAGTTTGAAGTCCTCAGCAAACTCATTCAGCCACAGACCTTTAGTTTTTGCTTGTACTTTGGAGAAATGGATTTCAAACAGTAGAGGTCCCAGGACTCATTCCTGTGGAACAGCACTGGTTACAGGTATGCTGTTGGAGGTGGATTCCCCTATTTTGACTATATGAATTCTATCAGTGAGCCAGTTAGTGACCCATCTAACGATATAAGGGTTGATGCCTATTTGGGTGAGTTTATCAATGATACCTGAGTGAGGGATAGTATCAAACACTTTTGCTAAGTCCAGGTAAGCTGTATGTACAGACTTCCCCTCATCCAGGGCCTTGGTGACTGTCTCTAAGCATTACACCAGGTTTAACAGGCATGATCTCCCCTTGACAAATCCAAACTGAGTAGGGTCAAGTGTTTGGAGATTACCTATATCTTTCTTGATAAGGTCCATGATGATTCACTCAATGGCTTTACAGATAAGGCTAGCCAGGCTAATAGGTCTATACTATACTTCCCAGAGTCAGTGGAAGCACCGCCTTTGTGCACGGGAATAATGGTGGCTGTCTTTCATTCAGCTGGTATGAAGCCGGTGCTTAGACTATGACTGAAAAGAGTACCCAGTGGTGTTGCTAAAATATGTTGGATTCTATGTAGGACACAGCCTGGGATGTTATCAGGTCCCATACATGCTGTGTTTTTGGCCTTGTAGAGGACTTTTATGACCTGCATTTTAGAGATACAAGGCAGGGGACAGGTGGTAGCGATGTCATGGGGTGCATTTAGTGGGGATAGGGAAGTGAAGTTTTCACAGAACTTGTCAGCCAACAGGTTAGCTATGTCCACAGGCTCAGTATATGTAGTATCATTAACTACTAGTTCAGCACAAATCTGGGTCTTTCCTTTTAGGTTACAGATGTAACAATTGTTTTGTTGAGGAAGCTAATTTGGACTTGTAGTTTGCTTTGGAGGACTTCAAAAGAAGTCTTACTTGCTTGTTTATGCTGAGGAGGGAGTGTTTCTAGTTTAGGAGGGCTCGCTCACTCTTACTCTTAGACAGAAATTTGTTCCTCTTATTGTAAAGCCTGTTAATGGCAATTGTCCAGCAGGCAGGTTTGCTCTTCCTTGAGGAGCTTGTTTTGGTCCTGTCAGGTATGGCCAAGTCGATGCAGTTATACAAGTGTTTGTATAAAGCATTAAATAATGATTCAAGGAACGTCAAGGCAACACAATATCCAACAAGTCCAGAAAGAACAGTCAGCAGAAGCAATAATACGTCCTTTATTAGACTACAGCTCACCAACAATCAGAACCAGAGTGTAACTCAGAAAAGAATTAAGCGCTTTCATCCACCATCATGTGGACTTCTTCAGAATCAATTAAACAATTATAAACACACTATTTAAATCCATTTTGGCGCCAGTTCAAATTGATTTCTTTAAAGAAACAAAATAAAACAATAATTAAAACTTCATTAAATAATGCTTTCAACTAACAGTATATACTTTAAACTGTATTAAAATACTTATTTAAAATCTGCATTGCATACTTCATATAGTTTACATCTTATGCATAACATTTAAAATATAAACAATCTAATATTTCACTTCATGTTTGTATGTATTTCCTTTCTAAATATACATACGGTTCACCCAACCCTATAATCTATGATAGATGCATTCTATTAATAATGCAAAATAATAAACAGTATATTAAGCAATATATATATATATATATATGCTTATATGATGTTAAAAACATTTAGAGAAATAAAATAAAACAAAACTGTCTATATACAACAATACATAGGAATACAACTATCACTGTTACCTAAATCCATATACATCCAATATATAAAACACAATGATACTAAAATCTTGCCAGATCCTAAATATATGTAAACATAAGTAGATTGCCCAAATAAAAACCAAAATATAGCAATAAGCAGCATAGCAAAATTAAATAAATAACTATAAATACTATATACAATATTGGTCCTTAGCCATAATATGTTATAAAAAAGGTTTTAATGAAATATAATCATTACATCCAGGAAAATTTGATGCATCCATTAATATTTGCCACTTGGCCTCCCTCTCAGTCAATGATTCTTTCATATTACCCCCCCTCATGTTCATCGTAACCGTCTCCAATATAGCAAATCTAAAGTAATGTGTATTATCTGTATTATGTACATGCCTTACTAAAGCATTGGTGTTATCTCCCTTCTTTATGGCATATAAATGTTCATATATCCTTTTCTTTAACATGCGTTCAGTTTTTCCTATGTAGAAACATGGGCATATTCCACATTTCGCCATGTATACTACATTCTTTGTATTGCAATTTCCTTTTTTAAACCTTACTTTAGTTCTATTTATATTTTCCAAGACTAGTCCATCCCCTTCATAAATTACAGGACAGTATACACATCTGCCGCATTTTCGCGTGCCCCCTTGATATGCAGTTATCTCATTCACTCTTTGAGGTCTTTCCAATATTTGTTTTAAATTCGTACCCATTTTATACACAAATCTAGGAGTATCTCCAACTATTTCCCTCAAGTTCTGGTCCATAGTAAAAATGTTCCAATATTTTGTTAATATGTCCTTAATATGAGTGATTTGAGGTGAAAATTCCATAATACAAGCTCTTTTATAGTCACTCACTTCCTCTATTACTACCTCTTTCTTCACTGGCCTACCCAAAACGAGTATAAATTTATTCCCCCATTCTTTTATGACATAACTTTTTACTTCCTTAATTAAACTAGGAGAGTATCCTCTATTCACAAATAGTCTGCTAATAAATTCTATTTTGCTATATTGGAGACGGTTACGATGAACATGAGGGGGGGTAATATGAAAGAATTATTGATTGAGAGGGAGGCCAAGTGGCAAATATTAATGGATGCATCAAATTTTCCTGGATGTAATGATTATATTTCATTAAAACCATTTTTATAACATATTATGGCTAAGGACCAATATTGAATATAGTATTTATAGTTATTTATTTAATTTTGCTATGCTGCTTATTGCTATATTTTGGTTTTTATTTGGGCAATCTACTTATGCTTACATATATTTAGGATCTGGCAAGATTTTAGTATCATTGTGTTTTATATATTGGATGTATATGGATTTAGGTAACAGTGATAGTTGTATTCCTACGTATTGTTGTATATAGACAGTTTTGTTTTATTTTATTTCTCTAAATGTTTTTAACATCATATAAGCATATATATATATATATATATATATATATATATATATATATATATATATATATATATATTGCTTAATATACTGTTTATTATTTTGCATTATTAATAGAATGCATCTATCATAGATCATAGGGTTGGGTGAACCGTATGTATATTTAGAAAGGAAATACATACAAACATGAAGTGAAATATTAGATTGTTTATATTTTAAATGTTATGCATAAGATGTAAACTATATGAAGTATGCAATGCAGATTTTAAATAAGTATTTTAATACAGTTTAAAGTATATACTGTTAGTTGAAAGCATTATTTAATGAAGTTTTAATTATTGTTTTATTTTGTTTCTTTAAAGAAATCAATTTGAATTGGCGCCAAAATGGATTTAAATAGTGTGTTTATAATTGTTTAATTGATTCTGAAGAAGTCCACATGATGGTGGATGAAAGCGCTTAATTCTTTTCTGAGTTACACTCTGGTTCTGATTGTTGGTGAGCTGTAGTCTAATAAAGGACGTATTATTGCTTCTGCTGACTGTTCTTTCTGGACTTGTTGGATTTTGTATAAATCATTGGTGAAGAGCTCAGCAAAACTGTCAGTTCCATCTGAGAAAGGTGGTGTAGTGAAGCTATTTATACCATCCCATAAGAGGTTACAGTCTACTTTGGAAAATATTTTTTTAGTTTAGTTGCTGCTGGGGGGGTGGTGACAGTTATTTCGAATGAGACCGATTTGTGGTCAGATCTCACCAGGGAAGTCCTCACAGTGGGGGTGCTACAGTGGTCTCCCATATTGTTGAGCACCAGATCCAGATTTTGGCACCCCTTGTGGGGGTGTCAACTAGCTGATCCAGGGCACTGGAGTTAACAAAGTCAAGGAACCTTTGGGCCAATAAGTTTGAGTATGAGTAATTAACCCAGTTAATGGATGGCCATTTAAAGCCACCCAAAACCATGGTGCTTGGATGTATCTTGATAGACTCAAGTAGATCCAAATAGGCAGAGTGGGTGTCCTGATTCAAGGAGGGGGGTCATGTAACTGGCAATGGACTTGAATAGGTGTCCTACCAACAGTTAATTGCACCTGAAGTGTCTCCAGAGAGTCATACTATTTAACCAATCTGGAGGTGTATTTATCTTTAATGAATATTGATACACCGCCTCCTTTAGTTTTCACACCTTCAGTTTGAGGTTTGAACATGTGGAAAGAGGTGTAACCTGGTATGGCTGGGGTGCTCTCCACAGCCCTGAACCAGATCTCTGTGACTGCACAAATGCCAGTGTCTTCCAAGGTGAGGAAAACTTCCAGTGAGTGCAATTTCATGTTAAGACTCCTAGCATTTAGCAGCATAACATTGAGGTTGTTTTTAGATGGAGTTTTTACATTGAGAATTTTGTTGTTGAGACATTGCCTAAAAAAGGTACTACGGGGTTGGCAAGAGCCTTACCAGTAGTCAAAATTCCAGGGCTGACAGATGTAGACCATCTCTGGCAAAGCACCGAGGTCTGTCGATCATTTCGTCCCAGGCTGACAGACAGTGGATCCCCTTAGAATGTCACCAGAAGCTAAGCCAATTATTGAAGTCAATCATTTTCTGTTTGTACTGAGGCATCATCCTAGATGAAGGTAAAATGCTATTTAAGGCTAGGGACATACTTGCCTGAGACATACAGTCCGAGAGCTCAGTCATGTCTCTCTTCATATAGCGCAGAGAGGTACATCTCAAGTTGTTCACACCAACATGGACTATGATGGAGTCATAACAGTACTTGTTGTTCAGAGACTTAAGTGCATGTGTGATATGGCATATCCTGGCACCTGACAGAGCTGACTGTGACCTTTTCCTTATCCAGCCTGGTAAGAGGGACATCAGTGTGTCTCACGATAAAATCACCTATGACTAATATGTTTGATTTTGTGTTTTGCCTTAAGGGTTTGACTGGTGAGATACTGGTGCATGAACTATTGTGTGCAATGTGTTCTGCAGAGGAAATATTGTGTGTAGCATGCTTGTGTTTGTGTTTGGGAGGTCTCTGGTGTTTAGGTATATTTCTGGTTAGGACCTCCACATATATAGGTATGTGTGATGTGGATTTGGGTGGAGTAGGAGGTGAAATATGCATGCTGGCAACCCACTCATTGTCATATCTACTGACTGATGTGTGAGAGAGCATGGATTCAAGGTTCTTAATATAGCTGCATCTCTCACACATTGTGTTTGTGTGGACTAGGAGTAGAGGGTTATCAGCAAACATAAGACAGTTGCTACACTGCCTCAGGATGCCCATGTTGACTAAGCTGGATGGAGAAACTGTGGGAAACTGTCCATCCATAGTGATAGGTAAATTTATATGATCAGAAAGAGAGGTCACACTTAGGAGTGGCTAGTGGGTGAGAGGAGTGTTGGTACCTTTGAGGCTAGGCTTGGTGTTCTACTTGACAGTGCAGCAGGGCCACAAGAAACCTCTAGAGGACCACAAGCAAAGTGCTAAGAGAAAATTTAACGAACAAAACATTTGCACCTGTAACTACCAATGGTAACCACCACTATGTGGCAATGCATGATGGAGCACTACAACCAAAGAAGTGCAAACACGGGGCTTAAATAAAACAAGAAAATACCCTTTTTAACTCAAACTAGTCAAAAAGAACACTCTGAGATCTAGTCAAATCACCTGATTAGATGGAACCCAGACAGCATTCTCCTCCCACTAGGGTGGTTTATAACAAAAGAGGGTAGATTTCTCAATAAATTTATGAAAATATTTCATATTGAAGATGCAAATTCAGTAGTAGGAACTTGGAGAGAATTTACATATTATTTCCCAATGTACAATAACTTGGCCAGACTAGAAAGAAGTTATACTTCACAAAAATATGTGCATTTCATTGAAATTTTCAACGCACATCCAATAACTATTTCAGATCATGCACCAATAAGAAGATAAACATGTAGGGTAATGAAGTTAAAAAGATACTCTGGTGCTTTCTCATCTATATGTTAAAAAGACAGGAATTTATGGAATGGGTAGTGAAAATTACTAAGAGTTATTAGGGAAGATAGAAATTTCTTCAGAAGTTAGAATTAGTGAGTGGAATAACATGAAAGTTGAGTTTAAAAATAAGGTAGAAATAAAAAAAACACAGATATGGCTAAGAAGCAAGATTTACTTAGAGGGGATGACAAAGGTTAAAGTATTGTAGAATAAGGATCTCACAGAACCAGAAGATTCACAGCTGCAGAGTGCTAAAGAGAAAATAAGAGAGTATATGGATAATATGTATGAGTTAAGAAAGATTGCTATTAAGCAACTCTTAGCACAATGACTTTGGTAACAGAAAAGAGAAAGGATTGTTTCCAAACTTAGGGAGGCTATAACAAGAAAATTACCCTGAGATCCTGCAGAAGTATTAGAGAATTTCAGAAGTGTTAAGAAAATCTGCATAAAGCAGAGAAATGTGGAAATCAGGAAAAAGCACACATGGAAATATATATGGAAGACTTAGGTATGCCAAGGTTAGGGGTAGATGAGACTCAACAATTAACAGGAGAAGATGAGAAAAAAAACAGTGATGTATAATCAATCTGGAGGAAATTCTCCAGGAAAAATTAGTATTCCTGTGGAAGTTTGGAAGCTAAAAGGATATAAAGTAATAAAGATGTGGAAGGTTTTGTTTAACAGTATATTACAAGAAGGGGAATTACCAATATCCTGGAAGGAAGCTATGGTGGCTTTAATACCTAGACAGTAAAGACCCATCAGACTCGGCTTCATACAGGCCCATTTCAATTTTAAACAATGATTATAAATAATTTATGTCTATAACAGCTAAAAGAATGGCAAAGGTGTTGCAGGAATTTATTTATATGGATCAATATGGTTTTGTAGTGTGATGGCATAGCATTAATTAAACAATGATCTACAGGGAAGTAAAATATAATAAAATACCACTGTTGTTGGTGGGTCTTGATGCAGAAAAAACATTTGACATAGTAAGCTGGGATTTTATGAGTAGGGCAATGGAAGCATCTGCTTTCCCTGATACAATAATAACGTTAATTCGGAGGATATATGAGGGATCAGGGACAAAACTTAAAGTGGGAGTTTTCCTCTCTGATAATTTGTGACAGAACAGAGGAACTGGCAGGGGTGTCATCTTTCCCATTTAAATGAAAAAACGGCACATAAAACTAGAAATAAAAATCACTGTCACGGCAGCTGCAGAGTATAAAATCAAGGAATTTATTCTGTGATAACTTAAAGCACTTTTCGTTTGCTGACATGCAAACTTCTTCAGAAGTGAAGTATGAAGGTACAAACCACTTTTAAACAAACTGGTATGATCAGTATGCCATAGGTAGAAGAAAAATGGACAACGCTTTAGCTAAGCATATTCAGTTGAATGTAGACCATAAATTCAAGTTCATGGCTATAGATCAAGTATCACAGGATATTAGGGGAGGACCTATACCCCTAAAACTTGAAGAATTGGAATTATTTTGGCAAATTAAGCTTAATCCCTATAATTATCCAGGACTTAATGAAACTTGTTCTATTAGTAGTATTTTAAAATTGAGAAGTTTGCAGAGATTATATCACACTAAATAGCCAGAAAAGTAAAAAGTGTTTACTAGTTTTTATGTCTGGTTTTTAATTTTGTAATGATTCTTCATGCTTATAGTATGTAGCAATCACTAGCTTATGTTTATTGATTTATTTTAGATACATTTTTGACACTGTTATATAAGTGTATATATTCTTTATAATTTTCATGGATTATTTTGTGTTGTCACAGTATGTCTAGTTTAGTTGTACGACTCAATGTAAGCTGGTACGTCCTAAATCAGTAATGTTTATGAAGGTGTATCTCTTTAATTAGATCCTTGCATGACCAACATTGTAAATGATTGGGTAGTTTGACTACCGGTTTGTTTAAAAGTGGTTTGTACTTTCATACTTCACTTCTGAAGAAGTTTGCGTGTCACAGAATATATTCCTTGGTTTTATACTCTGCAGCTGCTGTGGCAGTCTCTTTCCCATTTATTTGGATTATATTTAGAGCCACTGGTAAAGAAAATAAGAGACATAATTGGTATAGTAATCAAGAAAACTTGGGTTTATTTGCAGACAATATTATTTTTTACCAGACAAAATCAGAAAAGGACAGCTCGGTGTTCAGGAGCTCTCTGAGACAGTTTCACGTTTTTTTCTGGAATATAAAATCAATGAAGACAAAACAAGGGGTGTAGATGTAAATATGTACTCACACATGAATTGGTTCATCAATACCCACACATATGGGAACAAGATAAAATTATTTAGAAGTATGGGTTAAAAAAGATTCTGTTATGGCAGCTAAGGGACTAAACAAAAGATAATACAAAAATAAGAAACTAGTAGCTCGTGTTTATGGATATAGTTAGTAAGATACAACCAGTGAAAATGTTTTTAGTCCCTTTAGTTTTACATACAGGTCAGGCAAATTTTTATCAACCAGAAGAGAAGGTGTGGTCAGTAATAAATTAAGACTTGAAGGATTTTATCTGGGAGGGGAAGACGGCAAGGGTCAAGTGGATAAGATGATCCCTCCAACAGAATAAGGTGGCTTAGGATTACTTGACGAAGGGATATTTTAGAGTTACACAGTTACAGCTCATATGCATAACACAAGCAGAAAGCTGTAATTCAAAGTGGAAAGGAGTGACGATAAAGTGGGAGGAAATTCAAGAAATAAGCATTTATTGTATTTTCTGCCTATCTGAAAAAAACTTGAAAAAAAACAAAAAAAATACTCTTGTTTTCCATACTTTTCTAATAGTTTGTTCCAGTGATCAGATTTTGCTGATCCCTGGGCTTTGTCTTGGTTCCTGTTTTCTCCATTTTCCTTGTTTGGTCAAGGGGTAGATTCTTTACTCACTAGTGGGAGTAGGGAGTACTGAGCTGCCTGTTTGTCCTCAGAGGAGTGGTTTAAGGCAGTAACTTGTAGTTTATTGGCCATTTTGGGTCATTTCCTGTCTTTTCCAGCCCCCTGCCATAAAGCACGCTTTAGCGCGGAGTTGCCACTGTTGCACACTAGGGCAGCGCCGGTTAAGCAGGTTTAAACTATTTGGGCTACCTAAAGTCCACTCTTCAAATTTTCCCTTAAAACTACCTCCCTCGAACTATACTACTGATCTAATCAGCGTATCCTATAACTAAAAATATCCTCTCTACTTGACTCCAAGTAGACTATTCTCTATCTGTTAAACCTAGCACTTGCTCCTACAGTACTTATTACCTTGATACGGCACTCTTGTCATAGATAGTACCCCAAAAAGGCAACCCCCCATTTCTCAGTCACCCACGTCCCCCGGATTCTTTTTAAAGTTTTTTTGTCTATCCTTCTAGCATGTCGAGGGATCAGTTGCTAGTGTCCTCTCCTGCTCAGCTGGTGAACCTGGGAATATTGAGGCAATGTTACAATTGCCTCATGTACACAGACAACCCTCTCCTCCTCCCACAAAACACAAATACATGCGAGAGATGCAACTATACGGCCAAACTGGAGGCTGAGCTCTCTCAACATAGGACTGGCAAGACCAGTCAGGAGGAGAAGGTTACCACACACACTATAGACCCAGTCTCACATAGTACCATTACAACCTCAAATCATACACATAAACACACAAAGACATACTCGGAGGCTCTGATCAAAAATCTACCAAAACAGCAGAGGCCACCAAAGCAGACACCCAAACAACCACCACCTCAGAACACAACACCTGCAACACATAGACCTCACAGTCAGTGTGTCAAACAGTCACAGCCCTTAAGGCCAAACACAATGCCAGACACACTAGTCATTGGTGACTCCATAGTCAGACACACTGACGCCCCGCCACCAGACTGAGTAAGGAGAAGGTCACAGTAAGCTGCCTGTCGGGCGCTAGAATCCGCCACATAACGCAAGCACTCAGGTCTCTCAACAGCAGGTACAAATATGACTCAGTCATTGTCCACGCTGGTGTAAACGACCTGAGACATACCTCCTTGGACTACATGAAAAGAGACATTGAGGAGCTCTCTGATTATGTAGCCCAGGCAGGTATGACCCTGACCTTGAGCAGTATCCTACCTTCACCAAGAATGATGCCACAATACAGAGATAAGATGATCAGCTTTAACAATTGGCTTAAACACTGGTGTCATTCAAAGGGGATCCAGTGTCTGTCTGCCTGGGATGACATGCTGGACAAGCCACGCTGCTTCGAAAGGGTCGGCTTGATCCTGTCACCCCTGGGATTCCGGATATTGGCAAAGGCTCTTGCCACCCCCATAGTGCCTTTTTAGGCAAGGCTCAAATTCTAAACCTACCACCCTAGTACACAAAAAAGGAAAAATACTAAGGGTAATGCTGCTCAATGCCAGAAGTCTAAATCTCAAAATGCACGCACTCGAGGCCCTTCTCAGTATGGAGAACATCGATGTCTGTGCTGTGACAGAAACCTGGTTCAAGGCTCCTGAGAGCAGCCCAGCGCTATCAGGTTTTACCTCATATCATGCGTTCCGGCCCCAAAATCCAGACAATACCAAGAAAGGAGGGGGGGTATCCATATTCATCAAGGACACCCACACCTCAAGACTGGTGGCAACGCACGATGCATCGGAGACCATCCAGGTGCAATTAACCATAGGCAAGACTGCTCTGCAAATTGTAGCATGTTACAGGCCACCCTCACAAACTCAGGAACCTCACATGGCCTTCCTGAAAACACTAGAGGGGATAAATGTAGCACCAAACACCATCATACTAGGTGACTTCAATTACCCTAATATAGACTGGGAACACTACTCAAGCCCAAACACCCTAGCCCAAAAGTTCCTGGAATTCATAAACTCAAATGCCATGGAACAACTAGTCACCATCCCCACAAGAGGAGATAACATACTTGATCTCATCATCACGAACATGGGAGCACAATGTTCAACACCGGAAGTATACCCCTCACTGGTGAGATCAGATCACAAACTAATCTCGCTGGAGGTCCTCATCCCACCCCCACCTGAAATAAAAAAGACCACAGTAAAGAACTTCTCAAAAGCCGACTTCACACTTCTAAAGACTAGTGTGGTCTCCTTTAAGGCCCCCGAGCCGGCGGAAAACAGTACTCAAACCGCTGAATCACTTACAAATGCCTTCTACCAGCACCTGCAGGACTGCATGGATAAGGCAATCCCAAGCAAAACAAAGACTCTTTGTACCAAAGGCAAGCGTCCAGTCTGGTGGACCCCAGCCATAAACAAACTCTACAACAAAAGGAGGAAGCTACTACAAGATAGAGCAAAATCCTTAAAAGGTAAGACACCCTTGATCACTATAAGTAAAAAACTAAGAGCTCTCATAAAATCATCCAAAGCAAATTTCGAGAGAAAAATAGCTAAAGACTCAAAAGACAATCATAAGGCCTTTTTCAGCTATGTTAGGAACCTGGGTGGAAACTCCCAGATATGCTCAGAACTAGTTCAAAATGATGTGAAGATTACTGATCCTACAGACATTGCCAACATACTGGCTGACAGGTTCAGTGCAAACTTCTCCCCTCCCCAAAAGGAGAGATATCTATACCAAACGATTGCAGCCCCCAAACATCTCCAGCGCCCAAGTGAGAACTGCTCTCTCCAAAGCAAAAACACAGCATCCATGGGACCTGATGGTGTTCCCGGCCGTCTCCTGCACGAACTCACTGAGGAATTAAACCCACAGCTAGGACAGCTGTTTAATCAAAGTCTTACCTCTGGATACGCACCCAGGAGTGGCGCACTGCAACTGTGGTCCCACTTCACAAAGGCGGTGCCTCCACCGACCCTGGAAATTACCGCCCATTAGCTTGACAAGCCTTATCTGCAAAGCCATGGAGAGGATCATAATGGACCTCATAAATAAAGACATAGGAATTTGCAGACTTTGGATCCAACCCAGTTTGGCTTTGTCAAAGGCAGATCATGCCTTTTAAACTTGGTTGACTTTTTCAAACAGTCACCAAAGCCATTGATGAGGGAAAGGCAGTCCATACAGCCTACCTCGATCTGGCTAAGGCCTTCGATACAATACCCCACTCGGGTATCATTGAAAAACTCATCAGCTTAAATGTTAACCCATACATCACAAGATGGGTTGCAAACTGGCTGAGTGACAGAACCCACAGGGTCAGAGTTGCTGGCGCCATGTCAGACTCAAAGCCTGTCACAAGTGGTGTCCCACAGGGCTCAGTCCTGGGCCCACTCTTGTTTGGCATCTACTTTTCTGAAGTACAAGCAAACACAGGAGGGTTATGGCTGACAAAGTTTGCAGATGACTGCAAACTGGGCGCCATAGTAGAAAACACATCTGACACAGATATCCTTCAGAAGGGTCTCACAGAAACGGATAACTGGTGCCAGAGCCACGGCCTAAAGTTAAATGCCAAAAAATGCATAGTCATACCCTTCGGGAAAAACAAGGTTAACCCTAGCTACCAAATAGGTGGCAATCCACTGAGCACAGAAGTTGTTATCAGGGACCTGGGGACCCAGGTTGATAGTAGTCTGTCATTCGACACCCATGTAGCTAAAGTAGTTAGGAAGACCTTCTACATTGCCCACCTTATCATGAAGGGATTCTCATCTAGATCAAGGGAGGTCATAGTCTCCCTTTACTCATCACTCATCAGACCAATGATTGAGTACAATGCCCCATTCGGAATGTATCTGACCCGACACTTGCAGCAGCTGGAGAGGCCACAAAAGTTCCTCACCAAAAGGATAAAGGGTCTCAAACATCTGTCCTATGCTGCCCGACTGAAAGAACTCCAGCTCTATTCAGTCGGTTACCGCTTGCTCAGAGGTGACCTTTGCCTAACATACAAGGCCATGTCAAACCCAGATTTGATGAATATGCTTCACCTCAAAAAATCTAGATCCATCAGAGCCACAAGGGTGGGAGACTTAAACCTCGACACGGCTATTAATAGGACGTGCTGGAGGGATAGATTCATCACCCAAAGACTCCCTATGCTGTGGAACAAAATCCCGGTACATGTGAGGCAGAGCACCTCGCTGGCCTTGTTCAAGAGAAATCTTGACCAATGGATGGGAGATCGCAGATATACCCCAGGGATTACCTCAGTGTCACTGCTCGACAGAGGCACAGCAAAATAATGGGTATAGTTCCCCATACTAAAGGGGTGGCGTAAGCCACAAAACAATGGGCTAGGCTTGTAAATGCCCTCGGGCAGATAGCCTAGTATGAACCTATGAACCTATGAACCTATAAGAAGAGAGTAGGACTTTAGATGCAGATCCTTAAGGAGAATAGCAGCAGCCATCAAAGACTGAACCATACCAATTTCATGAACTTTAATCTTACTTTGACTTTGGAATGGGGTCCATTCTCATTATGGTATTAGAATCCCAAAGATTTGGAGAAATTTAAAGAGGGAAGCAATATTAAATTCACAAAATAGTATAAAGTATTCTAAGAACTAAGCCAACATTGACTGCAATTAGGGGTACAGAGAGTAGGTAAGAAGGGGCTGGAATTTCTTGGAGAAAACTGGCAAAGGAACCAAGGTATTGATAGCAAATAACTAGACAGGGAAATATACTAGAATGAGAAGAGGCTAAGAAGACATTTGGACTGCAGGCTACAAACTGCCTTCCCTATTAGGGACTGACATCAGAGTATAGGCAAAGAGAAACGGATCAGGGAAACTTAAATGAAGGACCACCCCTGGTAGAGTTTTTAGCTGAATCTGGAACAGAAGCTGCTGTTCAAAAAGGCATAATTAGTAGGCATATAAAATATTACACAACTATAGGAATCATTGGGGGAGGTTAGAAAAGACCGGGAAGAGAGACTGGATAAGCAATTCACACGGAAACAATGGAAAGACATACGTGTGCCTTCCAAATATGCAGCAAAGTCTAAAAAATTTAGAATTTTTGCTAGGAAGTGTTTGCATAGGTATTTTTATACCCTAAGCAGATTCCAAAGAATTTTTCCTCGGGTAGATGGCAAATGTTGGACGTGTGATGGGAAGGAAAGAGGTAAACAGGAACATATGATTTGGAAGTGTAATGAGTTGACAGATTTTTAAAACTTTCTACAGAATACTCCAACAGAAGTATTGGGTGAGCAAATGGGTGCAACTAATGAAATTATTTTTTTGAGCTGGGATATAAGATCAAAATTGCCTAGACATAGTAAGGGTTTGTCAACTTTAATTCTGGAGGCTGCCAAAAAAGCAATTACTAAAAAATGGAAATCAAAGTCTAAATTAACAGTATTTCAAGTAGTGAATACTGTAACACAGATAAAAGAACTGAAAGTGGGAGGTTGAAATAATGGTTAAGGTATTTACCTTCTAAACACAAGATGCAGGGTTTAATTCTCACAAAGGCTAACTGGCCCATAGGAGCAGTTAGCCTACTAATATATTAACCTATGATCTTTAGAAAATATTAGGAGCAGATTACATAGAAAAATGGTAATTATGGGAGCAATACATGCAGAATAATATTGTAGAGGAGGAGTGAGGTTTAAGGGAAGACAGAAATTGAGCAAATTATGTACTGATGATAATTGTATAAAGGGATGTATAATGTTTGTAACTGTGAACATGTTTACATGGTTTGTTTTCTTTTCTATAAATGTATGTTTGCTTAAGTCTTAACTGATAATTTAATAAATGTGTTAAAATAACACTGCTAAATGTCTTCTTTAGCCACCTGCTGAAAAGGTACTCTCATGCATATGATGAGAAAATACTTCTCAAGCTGATGATGGAATCTAACATGACCAAAAGGCATTTGTAAGCATGGAATCCTCAGCTTTGAACACTGTGTATGACACTATTTCTTTGGGAGAGACAGCAAGAGGAGAAACTTTCTGTGGACTGAAATCAGACTTTATGAGTGTTATGAAGAAATGGTGTTCCAAACTTTCTATCAAGACTAACAAGACTAAAAAACGTTCTTTCAGATGGCATCTAAGAACTAATATCATCTACAATATTGTCCAGGGATACTCCCCCAAGAGTGAGAACCAGGGATGAGCTTCTTTCATGAAATTATAGGGATAAAAAATGGAGACATATCAATTAAAAAGGAAGGATGCCTCCATGGAGACCAGTTCTAGGGACCTGAGGTTAGGATTCCTAATCCTTACTGGGCTTGCTTGAAGTCATGTTGGGGAGTCATTTAACTGCTGACTTTCTAATCAGTGGCTAAAAGACTGATCTTTCATTTCCTATAACCAAATTCTACCTCTACAAGGTAGTGAGTGTGAATGAAGCAAAGTGTCAGGTGTTGAATGGCATAGGTAACAAATAATGTTATTAAATCAGTGCTGCCACTGTTGGTGTTTTGAGACACCATTTTAAGGTACAAAGTAGAAAAGTCAAAATGGTGATGATAGTGAACGTTTTTATTAACTATAAAGGGCTTCATAAGCTTGAGAGACAGCCCTAGACATCAAGCATATCACAGGAGTTTTCCTGTACTGAATGTAAGGAGATACTAAAAGTGCAAGCAATGAGAATGAACTAAAAAATGTGGCAAAGAAAACACCTGTTAACCAGACATGATGTAGGTCAGATGTGGGCAATGAATGGCAGGCCTCCTCTCAACACAGTTAATGTTAGTGTTTTCCAATAGGTGTAGAACAGCAGGAGGAGACTGCATCACAAGAACTAGTTCAGAAATCCTTCAAAGAAAGATAAAAGATCTTTAATGATGCCCAATTCGTTTGAATGTCTTACTCCGGCATTGTGTTCCCATGGGGACTGGCATGTGGTAATGTCAATATTAAAAACCTGCACATTCTTCTGTGTATATGCCCTGGTATAAACAGCCAAGTCTCCAACACACACATCCTCCCTAATACAAGCTGTATAGCGTTCGCAGGGGCTATGAAGCAGTTCAGTAACTTCTTGCTTTCCCCCAAGAGACAGGAGAGCTGGCCAATAACCACTTAAATCACATCCTCCACCCATACCCCTCTAGCTGACCTGCAACTACTAAATGAGCCTGTGTTACCTATACCATATGTAGGAGTTCTTCATCTATGTCATCAGCTGACCAAAATTCCTGAAAGACTGGAGTGGATTTACTGATATATGCATGGAAGACACCAGTTCCAAGTTGAGATCTTCTATACAGGCAACTCTGAACAAGATTTTAATAACATGACAAACAGCAAGACAGAGAAAGAAAGATAAAGAATAAACACATGGAACAGACCTGAGATGCAGAAAATGCAGAAACTAGACATGCATATTTGTTGAGATGATTCGTGCTGTTCAATTACAGATAAAAAAATTTGAAAAAAGAAAAAAATTTGAGCATGACTGTGAATGCAAAAATATGCATCTAACACTAAAAAAAACACGTTTCATCAAGAGCACATGTTCCAACATGAAAGAGGTATTAAAGAACCACTCCATTATCTTATTATCTTGAGAGTCAGGCAAAGTTTCATTTCCAATTATGCTAACTTGATATTCAGCCATGTTTACTACCCCCACTATTGAAAAGCAGAGGGAAAATAAACGCTCTTCTAAAATCTATCAACTGAAAAAAAAATTCCGATACAGAGCAGAGATACAAAGTATTACTGCCCACATAATTTCTTCTGTGCGCATAGATTTGCAGTAAAATAATTCATCAGCTAGTGAAGCCAACCTGTCTCTCTCTCTTACTCTTAATAGATCAGAATACATCATCTCCAAAGACTGAGATTCTCTATCTGGGTGATGGACCAAGGAACTCTGCTCGGAGATTTCCTTTTCGATGGATGCTGCCACCATAACTGCATCCATTGCTGGATCCTTACTCCAATGCAGCCTGTCCTTGGGAGGAGCAAGAATTTTAAAAGCTTTCTTAGGAATGGGCTCCACCTCGGCAACCCACCCTAGGTATGAATGGGCCACGCTGAAGGCCTCCAAAAATACTGACTCCCCTGGAGAGGAGGCTTCAGTGGTCCAACCCCCACATTGGCAAGAAAGCTCCAAGAGACTGCCAAAAGAGGCATCATCCTGTGAAGATTTGGTGGACCACTCTCCTTCCTCAAAGTCAGTATCCTCCATGAGAGACTCCTCCAGGGAGTCTTACACTACCTCTTAACTGTGACCTCCCACACTGGTGATGTAAAAGGAGAGGGAAATGAGGCAAGGAGCTCCGTCATGGGAGCAGATTCGAGACCAGCAGGCACAGGCTGTCTGGGAGCAGACTGATGACTGGTCCAGATCCAGATGAGAAAGGGGATGGAACACCAGCTGGGAAAATCTGACCCATCTCTTTAGAGGAGAACATCCTCTCCACAACGTTGAAGGCAGAAGTGGATGCTAGCCTCCTGGAACTTAGAATATCAGAACTCTAGACACACAAAGTCTGGGGGATCTATGCCTCACTCCACTGTTGAGACCAGAGCCAAGCTGTCAAATGCCAAAGCACTGAGCATGAGGGGTGACCATAAAGCAGGGACAGTCGATCCCAACCTGTAAACACCAGCATCAATGCCATGGCTCTAAGGTCCAGTTGGCCGCAAAGTACTTGGAGTTGATGAGAGCCAAGGAGCAAGCTGGAGCCGAAGACGTCCGAATCATCGGAACTGACACTGAGGGTGGGAATGCAGCCAGGCCCTATGACCTCTGATCCAAAGGTGCCAAGGAAGAAACCACAGAAATGGAGCCAAGTTTCCAGGAATCAGTCCCAAAGCCAAAGGGATAAGATCTAATTGCATCTGAGACTGCAAAAACACTATCAGCTGCTCCAAGTCAGAAGCTCTGGTACTGCCCATCGACCTTGATGACTGGGTGGAAGAAGCCACTGACTGAGGCTTGGAGGATAGCTTAGATGATGAGGAACCTGTCTACTGAATCCAAGTCTTAGAGACCCAGAAGCAGGATGGGGAAAGTGAAGACTCCAGTGACAGCTACAATGGAGTGGACGGGAAGAAGGAAGAAGATACCCAATTGGAAGAATCCCCTGTAACCAAAAAGGGGCTAGGAAGACATGGAGCTTGAGATGCAGCCTTGCTTGTAGTCTGCACAGAGGGTGACTGGCTCCAAGGGGTCAGAGCAGATGCTGGCATTGAGGTAGCCAGGGCACCCGAAATTCATGGGACCTTCAGGTTCAGCGAGCCCGAAGACGATGGACCTAGAGCAGAAATTGAGGAGGACCTTTTCCAATCCCCCTTGGAGGTCTTGTAGTCCGAAGGTGGCAATGCTTGTCGGACCCATGTTTCACTGCTGTTCAGCTGAATAAGAAGATGGACTGGCAGGAAGAAGACTCTTAAGGACCAACTTGGCCCACTGCTCGTTGATTGCCCTGGAACCAAACTCCTCACAAACTGAGCAGAAGGAGTCCAGATGCACAATCCCTAAAGAATATACATACTTAGCGTGTGCATCACGATATGATAACTTGTGCCTGGAGGGACATTTCTTAAAACCTAATAAACACAATGCTAACTGCACCACAACAAGCTGAAAAAATAAAGCCTAAACTACTCTAAAGCTAAGATCCAGGAAAATGGGCAGAAAGATACATGCAAAAATGGCAGGAAGCCCAATACATACTAGAAACACACATACTACCAAATCTAACCTAACTACCTATCTACTTACAGTAACACACTACATGCACTAACTAAGGTATGGGAAAGTACTAAAGATAAAAAAAAACTCTACAAATAAAGCTATTCCACAAAGGAAAGAGGAACCAGATTGAGCTGCTGACAAGAATGGTGGCAAACTAGATCTGAGGGATTAGCTGAGGAGCGGAGAATTGTGGGTAAGGACGACAGAGCCTGGTGAGCTGGACGTCTGAAGGATTTGGCCAGTGTTGGATTGGATAACCCACAGCTTTAAGCCAGACAGAGAAGACAACATTGGATCCACTATTGAGTATTGGCATAGTCATTCATCCTGACCTCCAGCATCCTAGAATACAAAAGGAAACAGAGGTCGTGGCCATCATCTAGTGGGGTGTTGGTACATTTTTTTTTGTTTTTTTATATATATATATATATATATATATATATATATATATATATATATATATATATACTCCTTATGCCCTCGCTGGATGGAATGCGCTATCCCATGCCCACTCTGATAGACCCAGTGCAACTGTGAACTTGTACACTCAAAGATTCCAACTAGGATGCACAAGTACTGCTTAACAAATTCATGCTAACTGAGCTCTGGGCTTCAAGAACTGCAGTACCTGGCCTTATCCCTGGTGGGTAGAGATCTTATGATGAGACTCTGCAAATATTCTTTCCTTTTGAAGAGCAAGCCAGCACGAGTCACTCCCTCCCATCCCCTCCCAAGCTATCTCCTCTAATCCATTAATTGAATCCTGGAGGCCTAGGCTTAAGTCAGGGCTCTATCCCTCTAAGTCACATAACTGGCCAGACAGACAGACACCTAAGTTTAATACATACCCCAAAATTGACATTAACAGAAGTTGTTACACAACTGCATACATACAAAACATAAACTAAGCAAAGGAAAGGTCATCCAAATGAGGCAGGATATGGAATATTCAAGTTGTCACTGGTCTTCTTAGAGCAAAGAAGAAACGTAGAGATTCATCTTTTTGATTATCACATGAAATGTACGATAATCTAGAAGGGGCCCTGCTCTGATGGTTCTAGAACTCAGATCAAAAGTGAAAATTACAACAGACTGACTTGCAGGATCACAACAAATATAACCCCTATTCTTCTTTAAAATACTTAGACGTTTCATATTGGAAACATATTCAACCACACCACCAAATCCATGAAAGTTTGGTTGTCACAGTCACAGAATGTGAAACTCAACATTTTGAATACACTAAATTCCATTATGTACAATTGAATGAAAAGGCACATAAAACAGTCCCAAAACAAAATCTAGAGCAGAAGAACCAAGGACCTTATCTAATATCGCTGACTTGCAAAAAACTTTTCATCTTCCGGATTGTTAAGCAAGAAGTAAAAGGTGGATCTGGGGTGACATGGCACTTAATATAACAAACAGAGCTTCGATTAGTACTGCCCCATGAGAACACATGAAATCTAGAAAACATTTAATTGAGCTTATGCTACTAAGGCAAGAGGAACATAAGGAATCAGAAGAGCTGCAGAATTCTGGCAGAAAGATGTGCTACTTAAGTAACTGATCCTCTATTTGGCTCCCGCACAACGGAGATGAAACAACTATATGTGAGAAAGAGAAATTAAATGAAAAACATACTGCTATCTTAACTAAACTATGTCAGGAAACTAAGCAAAACAGGACCTTCTTGAAATGAAGCTTTACGGCAACAGGTTTTTAGGTTTTGGGATGCTTTCAGATGATAACGGTACTACATATGTATGTAAAACGGAAGATAACCCCAGAGAACTAATGGTGCTTAACAGCAAAAACAATGTAAAACATAAAAATGTAAAGCACCAAACCACAAATGTACATAAAAAATAAGTTTAATTTATCTGGTAAGCGCTTTCACACAATACACTGTGCTTCATCAGACCATATAAGTTATCGTTGACTGTTCAATTAAATAGTACAGCAGCTCAAGTAGACAGTTTAAAACAACCAATAGCATCACATCTTTAATAAAGATGAAACTAATGAAGCACAGTGTATAGTGTAAAAGCGCTTACCAGATATATTAAACTTTTTATTTTTTATGTACATTGCTGTGGTTTGGTGCTTTTACATTTTTATGTTTTACTACATATCTATGTTTGGTACTTACATATTATCGCAACCAGATTTTAGCGAAAATATCACTTGCTTCCTGACATTGAAATCTGATCTTTAGTGGTTTATAACGGTCATATAGTGTGTTTCCTTTAACAATAGCATTTTTTTTTCAGGAGTGTTTTCAATAAAATGTAAAAAAAAAAAAAACCATGCTGTTGTTCCTTTATGCATTTTACTGCCAGCAGCATGTCGCTTACTGAAAGTCCGCCTGATGAACGTTCCTTTTTTCGTAGCAGCAAATGCTTTTGTGTTTCAGGTATTACAGCTGTGTTATTGCTTTCCTGAGACTCGAGTCATACAACACAGTATTTTGCTTATTTTAACGTGTTTCTGGGATCAAAAAACACACAGAGGGACACCTCCTCACCATCTGGAGTCCTACTGAATGGAAAACATGTAGCATGACTCGCACTCTGACAAGGAAGAGAGAAAAAAAGGACTGTTTTTGAGAGAAGGTGGTTTTAAGAAGGGTTACGAAGAACAGCGTGAGAAGTTACTGTTGCTGTGGCTGGAAGCACCGTTAATGCACAAAGCTCTAGACATGCTGGCAGTAAAGTGCACACAGCCACAGCGACACACTGACTTTCTCCATTGTTCTTGAAACCCAGTCTTAAAACAACCTTCAGTGTGAAAGAGAAGACATTAGCTGACATTTGTACAACAAAAACGGTCAGATTTCCATATCGGGAAGCAAGTGGTATTATCGCTAGAATCTGGTTGCGATAATACGTAAGTACCCTATGTTTTTATGTAATTTTACCTACTATATCAGTAGTATCTTTCACAAAACTTGTAAAAATAAAAGTAAAAAAAAAAAACCATGGAGATACTGGATTTGACTTTTTTCATGAGTGGTAGAAGATACACAGCTGTTCATTAGCGTAACAGTGGGGGAAAAATTACTCATGTGAACAAAGATGCTAGCAAGGCACTCAAACAGAAGACTGACAGAAAAACAATTATCAAGGAATAGCAGTTCAGTGTCATACAGGAATAAAGCCCTTACTATGAGCCAGGAGACCCAGTATCAACTAGTGGCCAAGACACTGAAGAAGCCAGCCAGGGATGGTGAGAATGAGCAGCTGTCAGAGTGTCTTGGTACACTGAGAGGAAGCAGTGTGTGAATGCATGCAGCATATGGGCAAGGATGCATGCTTGGCAGGCCACATACTTGCAGCCAAATGTGGTACATGCCTTAGAACAGTATCACAGGTCAAACAGAGGAAGAGGTAAGGAACCAAAAGTCTCAAAAATGCCCAGACGATAATCTCCCTATTTGTAGACTCTTTCCCCCAAAAAGTGAGTGCACATAAATGCGGCAGTCAAATACATTGAAAATTCACTAGATGTCAGGAGGCTGATGGTCAAAGCTGGGCTCCGAGGCAGAAAAAGATATATGTAATATAAACATGCTGGTGCATACAACACTTGAAGCATAGCATTAATATACCTTCATGGTTTAAAAAAGGCAGACCACTTGCATCACTATGCTTTCAAAAGTAATTCAGGCCTTTCTAGCATGAAATAGCCACATTTTTAACTGAAAAAACAACTTAAGTCTCCTGGAAGCACAATGCCCTTTCCATAGATCATATATAATCCTCACTTTGCAAACATTCATAAAAAACCCTGGGAGTTCCTTTTCAAAAGTTTAAAACTTTACGATGCGAGTCTTGAATGACCAAAAAATTAAATTCAATCCTCAAAATGTAACAGCAGAGTGTGTAACTCACTGTTAAACCAAGAAAGTGTTTTGCAGAGGATAATCCCCCCTGCAGCCTTGATGGGGGGGGGTTGTAATCTCCACACTCCTTTTATTTACATTTACTAATTCTGAGATTACTGCACCACATACAACAGGAAATACTCAAGAGATATGTATTTGACTGTCAACAGACACAAATTCTTGCTCTTCAGATTGATCACACATATGGTCTCACACATATAACAGGGACCCGGACCCTGGACATCTTCGATCACAGATGCACAGAAACAACGGCAGCGCATAACTGGTGCAATTCCAGTGCAAAAATAATGACTTGTCATACAAGTCCTCAAACAAAGTACATGAGGCAACAAAATGACTGTTCTGTAGTAAGCTTTTTCTATGCCAGCTGTGTTCAAATTAGTACATTATAAAGACGATTAAGGCAGTAGGGCAAACTTTATGAACTCCTTTCAGACAAGAAAAAGAAATACAGTTCTGGCAGCTACAAGACAGCAAAATACACGTTTCAGATTACTGAAATTCAGTCCCATCAACGTGCCATTTTAGTGGATCTGCAGATGATGACTGATAAGAATTTTACATAATGGCCAACTCTACATCTTACAGTCCTGACTTTTTTCCAGTTGATCCAAGTTCAAATAGTGGCTTAAAAGCTGCAGGAGAGGACAACAGGTAGGTGGGACTAGTGCAGCATGTTTTGACTCATCCACCTTGGAGGGAGGGGCCATGTTTGCCCCATAGGGAAGACCATGATTACTGCACTTGCCAAGGTGGTGCACAGCATCAGAAAACTGGAGTCAGCAGCCATGGGAACATACTTGCACATTGTAGCAAGAACAGGAATGTGGAAATCACAGTCACGACAAGGAAACAAAGGCCCAACAAAAAGATATTCTCAAACTCCATCAAGGATGGTAACAACCCTCTTGGTATTCAGCTCTCACTCCCAAGGAGAACAGATGGGTCTGAGTTCCTGTAGGGCAGCTAGAGGTGGAGAGGACTGATAGAGCGGTACTAGCAACATAAAATAAAAAGTAGAAGAAGAATGCCATACCTTGAATGCACTAAAATATATGTTATATGTCAAGTCAATGGCTACACAAGCTTTAATGGTGTTTGCTTTCAGCACACAGGAATCTCAAGGGATTTGCATATCTGCAGTCTGGCTAACTGCAATTCTAGTGAAGAGTCAAAAAAATAAAAAATACTAACTTTTATTATTTATAAATTTGTAACGGAAACCCTTCTACCCAATGTAAATGAAAGGTATGTACTTAACCATAATGCTACATATGTTTGGAGAATTCAGTCTTAATTAACCTTTAGGGCTTCACTTGCTGCATATGCTCTGTTTTGCAGGCAAAACTTTTCCTAGGCTACCTCTGCACTTCCCCCTTCACAGGATATCCTGCATCTTCTCACCTACAGCCTCCAGTTACTGACCAAGTAAACTGAATGTTGTGTCTTTCGGCTTTTCCTGGTTAGGGGTCGCCACAGCGGAACTCCAGTCCGCTAATGATTGGTAGTTGATTTTTACGTGCCGAGTTACCAACCCTGACGCACAACCTTCAACGAAGGTACTCCCATTCACGCAAGTCTCCACGCAGAAGACGCTCTAGCTGAGAATCGAACCGGACAGCGTCTTACTGTGAGGCGACAATGCTACCGCAGCACCACCACCACCGCGGGCGACCAAGTAAACTGAATAATAATGTTATATACTCAGCAGACAGTTGCACAGCTAGAGCATGGTAAATAGGATGGCTAAACTGGGCACAATGTGTTAGTAGGAGTGATTGGCAACTCAAAAGATTTGTCGATCAGGCATGAGTGCAACACTGGCACTCATTTAGACACCCATGGCTGATATTATGGCTGTTTAAATAAATGTCCTTGTGTGTTAGTAATTGCAGCAAAGAATTAGTATTAACAGTTCCACAGTTACAAGGACTTTTTTTTAGTAAACAACGTTTGAATGAGGGAGACATCAGTCTGATAACTGCCCCAGAGTACCAAATGACTTAGATACTACTCAATACCAACTGAGTTTGAAACTCAATGCCAATTGGTAACTCAGTGTCAACTGGCTTAGTACTCAATCAGACAACATACAGTTGCCTACCCAAGCACATGGATGGAGGGAAAGTTGGTTAATGAAGACTGAAATCTACAAGCAAAACCGGTGTTACGTTGAGTACATAACTTTCACATCTGTGTAAGGAGAATTTAGTCTTTGTTAACTTTTAGGACAGAGTCCCTTGATAAACTTCTTGGGTGGTTAGTTTATGAAAACATACCCTTTATTACTGCAGCCCCAAAGCAGGACCTAGACCTGGAGGCAATGTCTAGATACTAGTGTTTTACAAACCTACCCACTGAAAACCAAGTACAGGCATTCAAATGATATGCTGTGGGAAAAGGGCACAGAAGTAGAAAGGTTCTAGTGGAATACGCTTTAGATAATGCTGGCAATCCTTTGTCATACCTGCAATAAACACATGATATGCAAGTTGGCAGACAACAGACAAAAAGGTTTAATTACCTATTGCATTAGGTTTGGGAAACAAACAATTATCTTTCTTGAAATCCTTACTCCTTTCCACATAGTAGTTACCTGCAGGCATCCTGACAGAACACCAAGTATTCGCAATTATTATATTCCCTGAACAGTACATGAAAGCTCAGTGGATTAATTCAGGTTCAGCTCACTCACAACATTCAGCGTAAGTGATGGGCAGGTGGTCATTAATGAAATCCAGAGATGCAAATCAGGTACACAGGCTGAAAACTCTCATTTCGGGTACAATATTTTAGCAATGACCACTCATGTAGCATCAATAAACAATAGCTGAACCCATCTGCAAGAGTGTTGGCTAACCCAAGGAATATTTAGGACACCCAGAAAAAGTAGGTGTGAGAAAGCCCACTCCCATTCCCTGCAAATGCTTTCAGAGAGAGTGGATAGGATCTTGTTCTAACCATGTTTATTACTGTATTAGACTACAGCCAAGTTTTATGAATGGATGCCTAGGACACCAAGAGTTAGGTTGCCCTGAAGCACCTGTAGGATTAGTAAGACTGTCCTCCTCTCTATGACAAGCACATGCATAGTTAACCTTAAGAAGATCAAGCCTCTTGAATTATCTTCCCACTGAAATGCCCCTCCACTCTACAGCAGAGGCATCCGTAGTGACAGTGTCCAAATTTATGGAATAACAAAGAGCTCTGCCTTAAAAAGCATTGCTCAACTCTAATCACCAGAGTAGACTGCTGAAATATGCATGTGTAACTCTGACCAACTGGTAAAGGAATTCCTGCTGAGATCACTGGAAGCTGCACATTCACTGGAAAATTCTTATTTGCAGCCTGGCAGAGAATGCCACAAACACTGCGATTACTGTGAGCTTCAGTGTTTGAAGGAAGACCTCTGCTGGCACCTGACTTTTTGAGTGCATTGACAGAACTGTCTCCAAAGTGTTTACTCTTTTGCCCAAAGGCTTACAAACTTACTAGGTCCTGGCATTGATTGTGGTTCCAATAAAAACAATGAAATGTGTAGACCTAAGCTTTTAACTCACTAGACTGATCATAATCACGAAGCCAGAGAAACATCTCATCAAGAGACCCCTAAGCCAGATGAAACACTCACGCTAAGCATCCTGAAAATCCAAACAGTACATCCAGCCTCACCTTGACAGATAAAGGAGGACACACCACAACATGACCACGTGAAAGGTCTCTTTGAGAACATGAATGTTTAAGTCACTGAAATCAAGAATAGATGCGGGGTCCAGAATGTCTTCCTAAACACTTAAAATATTTAATAGTATCATCTTTCTTGTTGGTCTTCTAGGACCTTTTGGATGTCGTCTTTTGTGAGGACTGGTAGTTGGCACAGATGATTAAGCAGTGTTAGTGGCACAACAGGCAGCACACTCACCTTTGATGCAGAAGGTTATGGGCTCTATTTCCATATCCTGTAGATCAATTACTGACACTGCAGCACATTTACCTATTGAGCGACTCTGAGAAAGTCACTTAAACCAGGCAGTGCCCTGGAGCAAATGGAAAACGGAGCTAGGCTCCTCAATGGTTTCCTTGTAAAACAGCTACCTATGAATTTCCTTCCTCACCTGGATCTTGTGACAGGGTGGCACATCCAGCAAACATGAAGGCAGGAATTTTGGCCTGACTGTAGATGGGATGAAGTATCTGTTGGTGGTAATACCTTTTATCCACCTGTCCTTGGATATCTTATGATACTGGGAAGGGGGGAGGGACAACCTCCCCCAACAGGAAAGCTGCAGAATCCTACTAAGAGTGTCATGACCTCTTCCTGATATTGATGCCCCTCTTGGCCATTGGAATAATAGCATTGATAGGCGGTAGCTGGGTGGCCCTGACCCACTAGATTCAGCTCTCTTTTATTGTGGGCTGTGTTAGGTGTGTACTGGAAATGGAACATTGAAAAGAATACAGTGTTACCCTAGCAGGCAAAAGGGATTGCTCTTTCATGCATTAAAATCTTGATCAGTTTCCAGCCTGCAATCAAGATTGCAGGTATAAGGCTATGCCAGTTCCTGCTGCCCTGGCAAAGTCCTCTGCAGCACTATATGAAATCTGCACCGTGAGGTTGGTGACACTCAAAGATGCTGAAGCTCAGCTGACAGCTTCTCCTTGATAGGATAAAAAAAAAGCCCTCAGCTGTATGCAATATTTCACCCAAGAAAGTCCTCTGAAAGTACAGAGCTTCTAAATGATAATTCAACCTACTGAAATACAATGTGGAAAATGCAAAGATCTCTTTCTGCAGTTTCTCAAAATTCTTGAACTCCTTGCTAGACACACTAAGACTCAGGAATAGGATTTCTCTACAGGAAAACTATAGCAGGAGTTACATCTGGCTTAGGCATCTCCACCAAGGTTCTAAAAATCCTATTTGACTTACTGAGACATGGAGTCACAGTTTCAAGGTTGCCTCACTTAAACTTTACTGCATTTCCAATTATGTCAGTAAGAGCTGAACTCAGCCAGGAGCTAGTTGGTAAGTCCTACAGTCTCTTCATGATGAAGATGTGCCTTAACAAGGGCAGTTGTCTTTCTCCCTCATCATCTGTAAATTTCAGGCCATCATAGGTGAAAATGGGGTCAAAGCAGTGAGGCTTTTTGGCTTGGTTTTAGTCTCTCAGGGGAAGCTTTTACATCAGAAAGAAAAATCATCCTTCAAGAAACTAGCTGTCCTGAGATCAAGCACCCCAGAGCCACAATTGAGGCATGTGGGGATGTAACAATCTAACAGTCTGTGAAAGCAGGCAGCAAGACCAATATCAGACCTCCCCCTAGCCAATGCTGACATCGGAGACCTTCGAAACAGCATACCCTGGGTAGCATGTTTAAGTACTCCTGCTATGCTCAATGCTGGCCTATCCAGTAAAAGGTAGAGCCAAGCTGGATCCAAAGCAGCACCAATAGGAGGCTAAGAAAGCATTAGAGGAGTTACCACTACATCTAAAGAAACTGATGGAGCCCAAAATGGGTCAAAACTGTCAGCTCCACTGGCACTGATATTAAACCCAGACTATGACTCGGGTGACTCAAGCTGAATTAGTAGCAGAGACAACTGTTGGAGCTAGTGCAGAGGGAAATCATCATAATCAACCCCAATGTTCCCATTTTCTACACAGAGTCGGGGTGTCTTGTTTACTGTTGCCATCCCTCTCAGTTCAATACAACACTCCTGCCTTCTTCGGCACTCATGCCCAACTGTGGCAGATGTTCTCTCACACAATCCATCCACTTCTTTGCTGGATGCAGAGAAAAACAGGAATGGCACAGCGGCATCTGCTATCTGGAAGGGTGTGGAAAGTACTAGAGTACACCACAGTGGAGCAGGCACCTCTGGTAGTATCAATGCGGCAGTACTATCTCAGTGCTACAGTGTAGAGGAGTGGGAATTTGAGGAATATATCCCATGTGGGTGGGAGTGTTTCCCTTGTGACATCAATGCATGCACCTCTACTGATGTCAGCTCAGGATGTCACAAGGAAATATGGCTTAAGCAGAAAAGCCCACTGCAACTCACAGCATGAGGACTCTTCACCTGACCTAATTCCTCTTGTTGATGTGTGATGGCTCACAAGATAAGAATATACGACAGCTGGCCATGGAGGAAGCCTAATGTTAGCAACAGCAGCAGAGTGATCTGAGCAGGCTAGTCAATCCAGGACTACCTGAGAACAACCTCAGTCATCAGAGAAAAGTGGTTTTAGCTCTTGAGGTCACAACATGGGCACAGAGGCCAACGCTGGAATGCCATTAAACAAGGAAAAAGACTATGAGTTTACTGAATGGCATTCTGACTCCTGCAGTGTAAAACCAAACTGTTATTTCTGTAGAAATGGCCCTGAGAGAAATGAGTGTTCACACTGGACCCACATTTATACCTCTTGGAGATCTGGGAGGGAGGATAAATCAAAGCTGTCTGCTTATGCTGAAGTTTTATAATACCGCTTGCCATCTCTGCAGTCAAGAACTATAAGGACAGGAGATCAATTAATGTGAGTGGGGGGGGGGGGGGGGGCACATCAAGCTGAGCCATGGGCAAATGAAGTTAGAAATGACTGTCCTGATGTGGAGCTCATTACCACTACTTTAGAAGCAACAGTCACATAGGACAGAATCCTAAATCACTGCACCATGAATCCATATTCCTGCAAAATAAACTATATTTTAATTGTGGAACCACAATGGCAAAAAAAAACAATGAAATCCTGCTCTTGTGTTCACAAAACGTTTTTTATTCCATGATAGACAACAAATATCACCATAGAATCTCTTAGCGCCTCGGCCAAAATCAGCCTTTACAGAGTCATCATCTTCTTTCGGCTGTTCTCATTAGGGGTCGCCACAGCGGATCTTCTGTTTCCATTTCTTCCTGTCCTCTGCATCATGCTCTTTCACACCAACTGCCTGCATGTCCTCTCTCACCACATCCATAAACCTTATCTTAGGCCTTCCTCTTTTCCTCTTACCTGGCAGCTCCATTCTTAGCATCCTTTTCCCAATATACCCAGCATCCTTCCTCAGCACATGTCCAAACCAACGCAATCTCGCCTCTCTTGCTTTGTCTCCAAACTGTCCAACCTGAGCTAACCCTCTAATATACCGATTCCTAATCCTGTCCATCCTAGTCACACCCAGTACAAATCTTAACATCTTTAACTCTGCCACGTCCAGCTCTGACTCCTGCCTTTTCGTCAATGCCACTGTCTCCAACCCATATAACATAGCTGGTCTCACTACCCTCTTGTAGACCTTCCCTTACACTCTTACTGGTACCCATCTGTCACAAATCACTCCTGACACTCTTCTCCACCCATTACACCCTGCCTGTACTCTCTTCACCTCTCTTCCACACTCACCATTACTCTGAACTGTTGATCCCAAGTACTTAAACTCATCCACCTTTACCAACACTACTCCCTGCATCCTCACCATTCCTCTACCCTCCCTCACATTTACACACATATATTCTGTTTTAGCCTTGCTGACCTTCATTCCTCTCCTCTCTAAAGCATATCTCCACCTCTCCAGGGTCTCCTCAACCTGGTCCATACTCTCACTACATATCACAATGTCATCTGCAAACATCATAGTCCACGGGGCCTCCTGTCTGATCTCATCTGTCAACCTGTCCATCACTACTGCAAATAAGAAAGGGCAGAGTGTATATTTTAATTTTACTTAAGTTTGCACATATGTCTTTAATGGTCAATTGTTTGTTTGGCTTAGCAAGTTAAAAAAGGTTCTGATTCATGCCAAGAAATCTGACAATCAACACATTTGTCATGATTGCTGGCATGGTTAATTTATTAACTGCACAGGGTCCAAACAGAAGGAAAGGGTGTGTAAATTGAAATAAAATCTCAAAAAATGCTAAACAATCCTATAATTTATAAACTCAAACACCCTGGTTCAACTGGTCAACACTCCCACCAGAGTTGACAACATATTGGATCTGGTCATCACCAACATGGGCGACTGGTGTTCCAGCCCTCGCTGGTTAGGTCTGACCATAAACAAATAACTTTAGATATCCACATTTCGCCCCCACCCCCGGACAAGAAAACTACTATGAAAAACTTTTCAAAAGCAAACTTCATGTTACTTAAGACCAAGGTGGAAAGTTTCAAAGCCCCCATGTTGAAAAATAACACTATCCAAGCTGCAAAATTCTTTACTAATGCATTCTACGGGCACCTACAAGAATGCATGGATCATGCCATCCCTAGCAAAACTAAGACTCACTCATCCAAGAAAAGGAAACCAGTCTGGTGGACTCCTGCCATAAACAAGCTATACAATAGGAGGAGGAAACTAGTACAGAAAAAGAGTAAAATTGCAAGAAGGGAAGACATCCCTGATCAGTATCAGCATGAAACTACAATCCTGCATAAAATCATCCAAGGCGAGCTTTGAAAGAAAAATTGCCAAGGACTCCAAAGATAACCACAATGCATTCTTTAGCTATGTCAAGAATCTAAGTGGCAATGCTCAGTTCTGCTCGGAGTTAGTGCAGAATGGCAGAAAATACACTGAACCGACCGATATCGCCAACATCCTGGCAGACAGGTTCAGCGCAAATTTCACCCCCCCCTCACCCCCAAGAGGGCCCATAACCATACCAGAAGAATGTAGTGTCCCTGAAATCACAGACACTCAGGTTAAAACAGCCCTCTTCAAATCCAAAAACACAGCATCAATGGGACCGGACGGTGTCCTAGGCTGCATCCTACATGAGCTGAAAGACGAACTAACCCCTCACCTAAACACACTGTTCAAACTCAGCCTTTCTGCAGGCTACGTACTCATACAGTGGTGCACAGCAGCGGTTATTCCGCTCCATAAAGGTGGAGCCACAACAGACCCCGGGAACTATCACCCTATAAGTCTGACTAGCTTGGTCTGCAAGGCTATGGAGCACATCATCATGAAACTCATTAACAGAGACATTGGGAACCTCCAAACACTGGACCCTACCAAGTTCGGCTTTGTTAAGGGCAGATCATGCCTCCTAAACCTGGTGGCCTTCTTTGAGACAGTTAACCAAGGCTATAGATGAGGGAAAGGTGGTACACGCAGCCTACCTAGACCTCGCAAAGGCCTTCGACACCATTTCCCATTCTGGTATTATAGACAAGCTCACCCAGCCTGAACATAAAACCCTACGTCACAAGATGGGTTGCCAACTGGCTCACTGACAGAACCCACATGGTGAGAGTTGCGGGAGCTAGGTCCGACTCTAAATCGGTTACAAGTGGAGTTCCCCTGGGCTCAGTCCTAGGACCCCTCCTGTTCGGCATATACTTCTTAGAGGTACAGACAAGCACAGGAGGACTATGGCTGACCAAGTTTGCAGACGACTGCAAACTAGGGGCTATAACTGACTCTCCGGCTGACACAGACATCCTCCAAAAGGGTCTCACTGAGACGGATACCTGGTGTCAAAATCATGGCCTCAAGCTAAATGCCAAAAAGTACATAGTCATCCCCTTTGGAAAAAAACAAAATACCCACAAACTACCACATAGGTGGTAGTCCCCTAAATATGGAAGACGTAATAAGGGATCTGGGGACCCAAGTAAATAGTAATCTCACCTTTGATAATCACATTGCCAAAGTGGTTAGAAAATCCTTCTACGTGGCCCACCTAATCACAAAAGGGTTCGCATCCAGATCAAAAGAGGTCATTGTACTCCTCTACTCATCACTCATTAGACCCATCACAGAGTACAACGCCCCATTTGGGATGTACCTCACAAGACACCTGCAACAGCTGGAAAGACCACAGAAGTACCTCACCAAGAGCATCACTGGCCTCAAACAGATGCCCTATGCAGCTCGACTGAAGAAATTACAGCTGTACTCGTTTGCATACCACCTACTCAGAGGTGATGACATACAAGGCCATGTCCAACCCAGAATTGATGGACATGCTCCACCTAAAGAAAACCTTATCCCCGTGAGCCACACGCTCTAGGGATCTAAACCTCACCACAACAACAAAATAGGACATGCTGGAGGGATAGATTCCTGTCCCAGAGACTTCCCATGCCTTGGAACAAGATCCCAATCTACATTAGGCAGAGCTCCTCGCTAACACTCTTGAAAAGAAATCTTGACGAGTGGATGGGAAACAAAGTTTACCTCGGGGATCACTTCAGTGGCTCTGCTGGACAAAGGCACAGGGAACTAATCTAAGGGGGTGGCGAAAGCCAACACATTCTGGCTAGGCTTATAAATGCCTTCGGTCAGATAGCCTAGTACCTACCTATGAACCTATGAACAAAGATCAAAATGAGTGTCAAATGTGGTTGTCAACCTGCATTCCCAATATCTGACAGACAGAACATAATATGGGACAATATCTCATTTTTTTCTGAAGATGTAGCCTAGGGACATTTAGAATCCTTCTGAATGCATTCATCAATAATGCAAAAACTGGAAAATGAAGGCAACAAGAAGAAAAGAGGCATCATGGAAAAGATGAGATGCACATGAGCCAAGTCCTAACAGTCAACAAAGACTGAATTCTACTTGGGTAGATCGTGGAAAACAACGTACTTGGAATGCAATAATATTATATCATAATAAATAAGAATAACGGTGGTGGGCAGTTTTGAGGGCAAAGGCTTATCTACAGGTATTTTAACTTTGACAGCTAAGGAAGTTTCTACTTCTGTAGACAGCACAGTACTGAAATAGTTAGGCAATGCAATGTTTATGATGCACATACTTCTACAGCTAAGCATTGGGCTCTGAATTTTACACCTGTAGTTATAGAAATGCAAGCCTAGCATGCATATGGACAGTGAAGTATGTAGTGTGTGTGGCACAGAAGTAAATTTGCTGAAGATAATGTGCAAAGCCACAAAAGCAAAAACAGCAAAACGATACTACTTGCGGTTTTGCACATGACAGACATAGCTGTACATCTAATGCATGACAATGTTAAAGAAGTGATTTTTTTTTTTATTTTCAATTTTACAGCAAAAGACATAGCCCCCTGATGTACATGCATGTTCAGGGATGCCACTACAAATCACACTCACGTAATACAGTATCTTCCAATAACTCTTTTTTGTTTTCAAGTGACTGCTGTTGATGTTCACAAGGCCACCGTGTTTTTATTTTTTCAAATGTGACTGCAAGTTAATGTTAAGTCTAAAATCAACCACAAAATGAGGTTAAGTGGCAGCCAATATCTTGTTCTAACAAAATATTTTCCACACTTCTTCATTAGGCAGTATTATCTAAAAAGCAGTAGTTGCATTGCTACTTCTGATAATACTTCATAATGAAGGTGTACAAACTGTAGTCTGCATTAGAACAGAATACCAGCTGCCAGTTAAACTCATTTGTGTTTAATTTTATTAAAAATACAGTGTGTCATCTTCAGTTTCTTTAAAACGCAAACTGAAACACTCGAGCGAGCACACACATAAAGGCTGTAAAATGTCAGTTACAACCATGAGCATTCCACTCATTCACTTCATCACTGCATGCATCATAATGACAAGCATATAAAGAAGCCCAGTTGCTGTGCATGCAAGACAAGAACAGACATAAAGAATTAAAAAAAATATATTAATTTAAAAAATGTAAGGAATGTAACAGCTGGAACAACAGATGCATATATGAATTTGTATAAGTGATCATTTGCACATATTTAAGACAGGCTATCAGCTTTACTGCATTTACTGACCACGAGAAACAGCTTTATGCAGATTATTTTACCGAATGGTCACAGCATATTTGCTTGTGCACTTAAGTGCTGCTAATTTTGTGGAGGTGGGTGGGTGCAACAGAATACATTACAAACTACAGCAGAACTTCTGATACCTCACTCACTGTTTTTATAGTATTAATCTTAACTTCAAATGATCCTTGAAAGCAGCATATTTAAAGCAAATAATTACTTAAACAAATGCAGGAAACAGATGTATATAAACCCAAATCCAAAACTACAGGAAACTACAGCTTAGCAAAAGAAAGCCTAAATCGTAAACTAAAATATGCCAGAGATTAAAGAATTATCAGATATGCTGACATAAAAAAGCAAGGAGATTACTACAGAACATAAAGACTATATATTTATTGGCTGTGATCAAATACAAATATACATATTATGATTTCATGCCTATTCTCTTTGCACTGAAAACACAAATTGCTCTTTAAGAGCTCTAGTATTCTCCAGACTAATGTTTAAAATGTAAAGGATATATACCATAGCTGAAAAATAATCCAACTGAAATGTTGGCCGGTACTTGCTTTAAACCACACTGGTCAGTGATACTGTTTATGCATGTTTACCAGCCCCACCAAACTTCCCAACACTGTACTGGCTAGCCACAAAAGACCTAAAACACACCCCGTTTACCACAGGCCCAAGCAAAAAGCAGTTCCTAACCTCACTTGGAGAATCCTTTCTCTGCTAGGCAGTAGACCACAAAGCTTTAAAACTATGAGCAGCTAATAAGAATCAGCCTGTTGTTTTTGGTTAGATTCAGTCAGCCTCCACTTAAACTGCGTTATTATGATCAAGTCACTTATCCAAGTTGTATCCTTAGATCAATCCTGAAAAGAAGCATCTGTACATACTGGACTTTACCAGTTGAATAAAAAAAATGTAATTTGATCTTCTTACTAGTTACACTTTCTGAATGTCAACAATCAAAAATAGGCATTTCCTCACAAACTACCATTATTTATTTTTATTTATTTATTTAACATTTGTTGACCGGGAAAGTCCGACTAGGTTCCACAGAGCCTGTTTTCAGCGGAGGCCCGGGGAGAAATGCTCCAGATGCATGTCTTTGGAATATAAACAAACAAAACAAGAAAATAACATCTTCTCAGTAAAGCAGCATCACACAGTTGTACTTTTTTGGTGATTATGCTGAATGTAAACTCAAAAAGCATGGCAGTTTCAAAAGAGTTCAAAAACAATGATTGTTTCCCTTTAAATGAATAGTGATTTATGTCAACTTAACAAGGTCCCCCAAAGATCTGTCTTAAGGAAACAGAGGAGGTTATAAATCCATTGATAAGCATTTTCATCTCTAATTAGATTTTGCAGTAAAGCACAAGCTCCTAAAGGAGATTACCTGTAATCTGGGAAACGCAATTAAAATAGTGGGCACACTTTTTAAATTATTTTAAATACCTGTCTGCTGAGACACACAGCACAGCAGAATTTAACACACTGTATTGAATATATCTTCTGACAATGATGAATGCAGCTCCCTTTGGTATCATAAACAACCTACTTCTCTCAGAAATGATGCAAACCTTCAATTTAAATTTATGACAACAGTGAACCAGAGAAGCTTGCACTCAAACAATTTTAATAACCTATTAAGCTGCGACTTCAGATTCATTTTATAAATATTTTCCTTGGGGAGCAATGCTATCTGGATAAAGATAGAAATTTTTAAAGATAAATAGCATCATTAATCTGCAACATTTCTTTTCTATTATCTTTTGCAATGAGGAGTTATTTTGTGCCGATCTTGAGGTAATTAGCCTTCATTCAATAGCCAGAAAATGTCCGTGTTCTGAAAATTAAAAATGTGTCATTAAGTGGAATTTACCATAATGTCATTTATCTTTATATAGTTCATCAGTGACAGCAATAGGCCTGGGAATGCATCAGTTTTTACTGTGGCAGAATTAAACAAATTGAAAAACAGAATAATCCCAGACACTCTTTAACACAGTGAAAGTCATTGGGGTAATTAAATAGTAGTATTTAAAGTTTTAATTTAGATTCACCCTCTGTTAATCAACAGTCAAATGAGATGTTCATATTCATAGTTATTTGTAATGAAAGAGTGGAAAACATATGCAAGTGGGAAAAACGAAGGACCAAACTCATAATGCTTGCATCTTTTCTGCTGTCAAGTTCAGTTAATAAATTTTCAAAAAGTAAAAATCTGAATGTTTCAAATAATGTACTACAGTAAACTCTCAGCTAACCGGAACTCAAGCAACCAAAACTCTCAAGCAACCAGAAAAAAAAAATTGAAAAAATACGGTACAATTTTCATGTGTTGCACCCCCCCCCCCCCCCCGCAGAAACATACCTTACATTTTTAGAGTTTTCGAGTTTTAAAAAGGAGGATAGGAATAAATTCCCTCTCTCTCCAACCTAAGTACAAGTCAAACCAAACAAATAGTATAGGGTACAGTATTAGTTAGGCCTATTTTTAATAGTAACTTTCAAGCAACAAAAAACTAGTTACCTAGCATCTACCAATCCCCATGGGTGCTGGTTAACTGAGAGTTTACTGTATAAAAATGATGAATTTTTGTCAGTCTTGAAAAGCAGTTCACTGATTCCAACAGTACTACTTGCAAAAACTATGCTGTAGTACTTGCTTACAGAAAACCAAAATATACAGTCTTCTAACAACGCATCAAGATCAGTTAGAAAAAAAGTATACATTTTTTCCAGCTGTTACAGCATTTGTTATTGATATAACAAGCCCTATGCAAAGTCCTGATACTTTTTCTGCCCCATAAACTAGATGCTTCTCCCTTTAAATAAAACATGCTTTCAACTATATTGCTCTGCAAAACCTGAATCAATTAACAATATACTCTTAAAGGTATTAAAAGTTTTCGATGACAAAGACGTACAAAACAGGAATGAATGGAATATACTTGTAGTTAAAATACAAATGTTACTACAGTAAATTCTCAGTTAACCAGAATTCAAGCAACCAGCAAAAAATACCAACAATTTTCATGTGTTGTACTTTCTGTTTTCCTCTGGCAGAAACATGCCTTACATTTTTAGAGTTTTAAAAAGGAAGATAGGTTAACTGAGAGTTTACTGACTATGTTTAGACTAAGACCTTCCTTTCTGTTTTTAACTTAAAAAATACAGGGTTATCATATGTTTAGATTAAGAACTTCCTTTGTGTTTTTAACTTATCTGTTTTATGACAAGTCTTTTTGTTTTGTTATATATTTCTTCTCTAATGCTATCTGCTGTATTTTGTGGTGATAATGTGCTCTACATTTTCTACCAATTAATACAATTTCAAAACTGTGGAACTTCTGAAATAACTGCACAAGCATGGCAGATAGTTCTTTTAGGCTGAAATTGTTACCTGCACATACATTCACAGAAATACATATATAAATGCACACACATATTTATATACACACACACACACACACACACACACACACAGACGTATATCTATATTAATATATGCATATACACACAAACATATGCTGCATTACTACAATAAATAATGTTATACTTCAACTCAAATGTCACATTTTCTCAAACTTTGACTGGAAACAAGTGCTTTACTACCACAAACATCTTCATCAAAGATAAGCATGGCAGAAGTTTAAAAGCTATTCACTCCTGCCATATTTGAATATTACTGTTATATATATTCATAAGTAAATACTAGGCTAGCTGCCCTTGTGGGCCATTTTAAGCCTAGACAATTTCCCTTTTTTATGCTGGAATTAACCTATCCCATTTAGTTAGAGATTGGCCTTACCTATCCCATGGTTGATAGTTATATATTACCTCCCTAATGAGAATAAATGGGAAAATACCACAGAGAATTTGAGGGGACTCATGCATGGGATAAAGCATTAAGGAGCTGCCTCTGTACATTACTGGTATGTCCTGGGGTAAACTTTCCCATCCAAAGATCCAAGATGCACTGAATACAGACAGGGATGAACTTTGTTTTATGCAGATAGGGAGTCTGTTCCAAAGCAGTGGTATCCTCTGCAAAATATACTTGTCCCTCCAAACCACTCTGTTGATGTTGCAGAAGAGGTTGAGATCCCTAGACAAAGTAATTCTGATGCTGCTTAACTTGCTGATGTGCACTAAATCCATTGGTATTGGATTGGAGGATGCTTTGTGTGACAAATGCAGGTTACTTCTTAGGAGTCTGTAGGATACCGAGTATAGTGACAGGGCTTTGAGCCAGTCCATATAGGATGTGTTGTTTAGGCCATGTTTCCTTTTAGTAAGATATCTATGAGGGTGTTTCAGTTGTTGCATATGAATGAACAGATACATATTAAGGGGGGCATTATATTCAATAACTGGCGTAATAAGGGTTGAGTAAAGGTGGGCAATGACATCCCTAGCTCTACACACAATCTTTTTGTTTATAAGCTGTACAATACAGAAGGACTTTCTTGCAACAATGGACACATGTTGGTCAAAAGTTAAATCATTGTCTACATAAGTGCCCAAATCCCAAACAACTGGGTCAACTTTTAAGTGTGTATTGTCAGTTCCCTGGAGTACATGACTTCCCAAAGGATACAGTATTGCATTTCTTTGCATTAAGTTTCAGTCCATGATTTTGACACCAGTTATTTATTTAGGACAAATGTTCCTGCAGGATGGCCAAGTCTCTTCGGGGTTCAACGACTGGTCCTAGCTTGCGGTTATCTTTAAACTTAAGTCAGCCAGTGCCCTTTGGTAATGGCTTTTACTTTAGAAAAGCAGATGCCAAACAGGAAAGATACCAGCACAAAGCACTGGGGACTCTGCTGATGATTTGTCTCTCTGTGGCGGTAACTTCCCCTATTTTGATTTCCTGTATACTATGTGAAAGATAGCTGGCAAATTAGTAATCCAGCAGGTGACATAGGGGGTTATTTAGCTTTTCTACTATATATGCAACCAGTCCTGAAAATGGAAGCCTACTGCGGTAACTTACAAGGTGTTTTGTAACTTTAATTCAGAAAATGGTATTATCTCCAGGATGGCATTTGTAAACCATGCAGTGTGTTTTTTTTTATTTTTACTTTTTTATTGTGGGAAGAAATAGCCAGGGAATTGTTATGGCTAGGCTTGTACAGGCCCTAGGGCCAATAGCCTATGTGCTTTCTTGATAGAATTACTGGAATCTAATAACAATACAGTTATGAAGATACTGTTGACAGTTTTTGATATTGCAACATTTGCTTTCACTAACAAACAGTATGCCATACCTAGATGACATCTGAAGAAACAGTCAGCTTTCTGTAAAGCACAGTTTGATTACTTAACATATTTGCATTAAGCCTTTTAATTTGAATACCATGTGACAAGTTGCCTGCAATATACCTTCTTTAAGACATCTTTTTCCTGCAGTACTCAAAAGGATATCAGTAAAGAGTTCCTGGAAATGATATTCACTTGCACCAAATACGTACATCTTTTCTGACAAATATTTAACAGTTAATGCACCCAGAAAAAAACACAAAGGTCAGCATTTTCCAATGTTTCCGTTCATTAGAAATCAAACTTCTCATTTGTAAATTTTATATTTAGCAAAACTAGAATCCTGCATGTTAGAATGTAGAAAAGATTACTTTTTCACACAGCTAATACATAAATCCTTCAGCACTTCTGCAGCTTACATACTTTCTTTAAAACCCAATATCTACAGGTCTCTGACTCTTATCTCACGTATTGATAACTTTTTAAAAGAAACACCAATAAACATTTTTGCTATTACTGCAAAGCTAAATCACCATAAAATCAATTTTAACATACTTCTGTTTAGCAGCAAACCTGTTTTCAAGTAAACTATGATTAATATCAATAATAGTCAGATTCCATCAAATTTATGTAGCTGACTTCTCTTATAACCCAAATTACGATCTTTCTTCTGCTCAGCATCAAATAAAACATACCTTTAAAATGATGTGTGTAGTTACAGACTATGATGAAACAGCAGTAAATAACATGATCAGAATCAGAGACAGCTATAAATTATGCTTTTTATTTCTGAATTTCAAGTCATTTCTGAACAGCACAACTCATCACATTAGTTTTAAAATTTATACAGCAACAATGGTGCTAGATGATGGTCACTGGTGATGTGACCCCCCGACCACGTAGTCATATCCAACTTTTCTCATGCTTCTAAGCTCCCCTATAAAGTAGTATTTTATTTCTACTGCTACAAATGCATTTTAAAGACCAGTTAAAAATCAACAGTTTTTCATGAGCAACAACAAATACATTAATGGAAGGAAGTCACATGATCATTTGTTAATTGAAAGTAACAAACAAAATACATTAAAGATTTTAAAATAGTTTAAATTTTGTCCAGAAAAATTCTTAGTCCATAAATAATAAGGAGCTGTTTATGTATGGTATACTACTCCCAAAATGAAGCAAACAAAAATGGTTATCAAATACTGGACAAATGTTTTACGGCCCTGGTAAAATCTCATGTCTGAAAGCATTTTCATTTTTAGACTGCTGATGTAAATTGTTAAAATGTATCATGCATAACTGTGAACTGTTTACTTCATGGCTGCAGTGGTGTCTTCCAAAAAGAAAGAAAAACAAGGTCAACAGCAAAGCCAATATTATCACTGGCATTCTGGTCAGTAACCATCTACAGAGGCTCAGGTCAGTACTTTGAAAGTCCGCCTAAATTTGGTCACAAACAGCATTAAAGCAGAATTCCTATAAAGGACTGGCCTTAGGCAAATAACTTTATTCCCCTCTCTTTCTGTCCATTACTCCCCCCAGCTGCAAACCTAGTGTCCAAAAAGCCTCTGGGTCCCTGATGCACGGAGGTGAATTTTTTTCCTAATGTTTTGACCTAAATAAAAATCACAGCAAAAGAAAGAAAAGAAATTCAGTGACATATTCCAAAAAATAAAGCCCTTTCTTACACCCATTCAATCCTGACTAAAACTGTTGCACTGTAATAATTGAGGGGGGTAACTGAATTAAGATGGGTTTCTAGGGTCTGCTAGAGCCCCAGATGCCTAGCTTCAGGGAATATTTCAAAGTTGCTGTTTTTTTCCCCAACCTATTGATCCAATCATGCTTGAACAAAAATCATGAATATGGAAAGAAATGCAATCTTATTTTTTTCTTTCATGGAAGAAGTAATTCAAAGCTGACAAAATATTAGTTTCCAACAAACAGAGAAGACGAATGCTTCTATGGAAACCTAAATCGTTTCTGAGAATAGTTCCTGCCTCCTATCCCCCCCACACACACAAAAAGACAGTCACCTTCTGTGTATCCCCCTAATGTTAGACTACGATTAAAGTAAAAGAAGAAATGGCTACACTGAAATATTTCAATTTGTTGCTGTTATGCATATAACCGCATACCTCACTGGGGATGATCAGCAGACTGTTCAGCTGAAAACCTTGAACTCCCACAGTATCAAAATGAACAACAACACAATTTTACAATGGGCAAGCCTCCTTGTTCCCCCTCAGCCTCTGCTAATTATATATACCAAACTCAAACATCACACCATAGTGTGGAAAGATAACAACACCCAATCCCTGCTGTGGCACGATCCCGCACAATACACATCCCAGTCTCTTAGACATTATGGGTATACAAGTAGCACTACACATACACACACACATGTACATACACATGTATGTATATGACTCCAGTAATTAAGAAGTTCTGTAGTCTTATTGAAATGCTAAATCCAATCATGGTTTCGAAATTAAAAGGCATTGATATGTCACAGAATATAGTCTTAAAATACAGTGGATATAAAACGTGTACACACCCTTGTAAAAATGCCAGGTTTTTGTGATATAAAAAAATGAGACCACAATAAATCATTTCAAAACTTTTCCCACCTTTAATATGACATATAACCTGTACAATTCAATTGAAAAAAAAACAAATCTGTTAGGAAAAATATACAAAATAAAAAATGTACAATAAGCTAGTTGCATAAGTGTGCACACCCTTAAACTAATACTTTGTTGAAGCACCTTTTGATTTAATTACAGCATTCAAGTGATTACGTTACCAGTAACCCCGCCTGTCCCACCCCCTCTCCCGCCCACATTCCTCCCATTTTGTGATGTCACAATGACATCACCCAGCACGGAATGCCCTCTTTTTCCGTTCCTGCTACCTGCTTTCAGCTGATTTGCTATGCTTTTCTGTAAATAAGCATAGTAAATCAGCTGATTTACAAACTCCGATAGTCTGTTTCATTTCTGAAACAGAATACCGGAGTTTGTACAGTGTTCTCTGGACTACCAGAGAATCAGTTTGATTTCCGGATAGTCTGGAAAAAAAACGCAGGTGTGGCAACCCTAAGTAAACAGTGACAACACCTCACTAAACCAAAAGGCAAGAAGGCATAAGAAAGTTGCTAGATAAAAGAACTTGATAATTTATTTGTAAAAGGTTTATAATTTATGTACAACAGTTTGGCACAATTAGAAATGTTTAGAATTTTTATACACACATATATATATATATATATATATATATATATATTAGAGAACTTCAATTTATTATGGGTCAAGGGGTTCATTTTCTTGAGATGATGTTACTAGTTTCATCCAATCAGAAAGTAGTGTGTACCAATTAAATTTCAGATTGATTTTATTCATTTGTTTGATGAAGTTTATATTTGTTAAATGAAAGTACTCACGTGTTTATTATTTTTACAAATAAATTATCAAGTTCTTTTATCTAGCAACTTTTTCGTACCTTCTTACCTTTTGGTTTGGTGAGGTATTGTCACTGTTTACTGGTTTTTATTCAGCTGGTCTTTGTTTCTTCAGCTGTTTTTCAATTGAATTGTACTAGTTATAGGTCACATTAAAGGTGGGAAAAGTTTTAAAATTATTTATTGTGGTCTCTTTTTTATATCACAAAAAACTGGCATTTTAACAGGGGTGTGTACACTTTTTATATCTACTGTACATCTAACAGAAAATAAAATAAAATTAATATTAAAACACATCTATCTATCCCCATAGTTAAACATAAGCCAGCCACACTGTTCTATAAATCTGGAAGTTCAAGTAGTTCAAAGGTACCTGCATATTAATACTGTAAATATAAACACTTTTAGGTATGAAATGAACAGTGAAATGTTATCTGAATATTATTCAAATATAAGAGCATTAATCTGCTTATTTTACAACATATCATCCATTGGCTAAATTGCCATTAACAGCCTTCCAGTTTTTTGCCCAATTACAACTCATCAGGAGTGACTATAAATAAAACAAATCTTAATGCTGCAGAAGAAAACACTATAAATTAAGTTGTGGATTCTTAAATAAAGCAAAGGCAAAAATCCTGTTTTAAAATGTATATTAACCATATTGTTGAATTATTTATTTACTGTTTGATGACCCAGTAAGTGAAATGTTCAGTTGACCCTTTTTAGTCGCAACCCAAGCTCACTGAGCATCAAACAATAGACGACAGCTAAAACAATACATTGCTACAAGTCCATTATTTAAAATAGCATAGAAATTCCATCAGTATTTGCAAAGATAGATTACCTTTGCATTAGCACTGCAATTACAATTAACATAGTGAATAAGAGTATAACATCATGGCAGATAGACTGACAAAATATGATGCATATTACAAGTTTAAGACTTATTGTTTTTTAATTGTTTCTAAAACACCTGCAAGATGATTCAGAGAGGAGATTTTTTTCCAATCTTTGACTGATTCCTGGGTTTCAGATTCCTTAGGCAAGTGGTTCCAAGTAGTGGGTCTCAATCTAAAGAAAGCTCTTTCTCCTAGTGCAGTTCTTAATCTTGGCCATACTACAGTAAGAGTGCTATCCTACGAGAATCTAAGGCCATATGAGCTGTCAAGAATATGAGGTTTTCTTTTTTAGAGGAGAGAGGAGGCTTATTTTAGGACTTTGAATATTAACGGACTTAAGAGAAAGGTAGCCCTACCTATCACTAAAAGCCATTTGGTGTTTATAACTGTGCAGTGATGGAGTAAAGGGTCAGCCAGAAAGATAAATTTATAGATTTTGTTTTCTACTGTTTGTATTTTGTTGGTGTCATATACTGAATTTAAGACTTGAAAAGGCGTAGGGAGTAGTACATTTTTCGTGATAGCTAAGCGGGCTCTTGGGGAGAGAAGGTGTGAGATTTGTTGTATTAATACCTGGTTATTTATAAAGTTGATATGTATTGTAAATGTGAGTTAGGTCTAGGATAAGCCCTATATATTTTTGTTTGGTAGTGTTCAGAATAATGTTACTTAAATGATCAGCTATATGAATGGCAAGGATAAAGATGAGCACATCAATATATTAGCTTTCTTGCTATTGATTTGTAGACTGCTGAAATAAAATCAAAGGCATGACATACTGAAGTCTTTTTACATTTTGTTTTGCGATTTTGAATGGTTATTACTGGATTGTAGGAGTCAAATATCTGCATACAAAAATAGTTTTAGGGTAAGAATCTCAATTGGCAATTCATTGATAAACAGAGAAAACAGCAATGGTCTGAGAATACAGCCTTGAGGACTCCTGTGTTTAAAAGACCTGTGGAGGAAAGCAAGTTATTGTAACATACTTGAAAAGATCTAGTCTATAGATAACTCTAAAATCAGTGAATAGTATCAATGTCAAAGGTGTGTTTAGCAAACTTGTTAAGAAGTACAGCACGATTCACAGTTTCAAAGGCCTTTGTCATATCTACGAGCAGACCTGCTGTGAAGCTTCTTTCATTCCTCTTCAATTTATGGTATCTGTGGCAATTATGAGGTCTTCAAAGAATTATAAAAAACACTCATCACAACAATCACAACATAAACTACAGCTGTTAAAGTGCTCCAGTAGCTGGTTGTACAGTAGTTTTGCAAAACTTTTTGTAATAGTGCAGAGATTAGGAACAGGGTTGTAGTAATTCAATTCTTTGGCTGAACAGACATTGGACAGATTGAATGGCTAAGGAAAGGTTGAAGATAATAGCAAGTAGTTTAGCTAACTTGTCAGCAGTGAACCTCAAAAAGTTAGAGGTAGAGCTTGCAAAAGTTGACACCTGAACTGATAAAGTTTCTGAAACAGACATTTAGTTTGTTTGACTGTTATATGATAAAAGTGGAATGTTGCAGCAAAGGAGGGAAGATGGTATAATGTAGTGGCAGAGATGTCATCTTGTTCACATGTGGGGGTGGGGTCTTGAGGACAAAATGTGTTTGTACTGTGTTATTGGAGGTGTGCAGGCAGTGTGCACAGTTGTTGGCAAAGGAGGTTGGATTGTTAATGAAGTCCATCACTTAAAGATCTATGTACCTGTCAGTTTTTTTTTTTTTTTTTTTTTTTATTTCCAAAATCTTTTTGACCTAGACAAGTTTTGTTCTTACTGTCTTAAGCACACGGCTTTAGCTGTGTTGGTAGCAATTCTTACTACTTTTCTAATATTGCTTAAGTTGTGTGTTTTGTAGGTCCAGTTTCTAGACCTTCTAGAAAGCAGCTCTTGCCCCCATTTTACAAACAGTAAGCGCGTTCACGGTCTCTTGAACCGCTTCATCAGACTGAATAAAACAACAAATTGACTCCTTTCCAGGGAAACCTCTGTGATCAGTGCTCTGATCACAGAGGTGTCCCTGGAAAGGAGTCAATTTGTTGTTTTATTCAGTCTGATGACGCGGTTTGAGAGACTGTGAAAGCGCATACTGTTTGTTGAAGAATAAAAGTAATTTCTACAGAATTACAGACGTGGTGGAGTGGCTCATTCGTTTGTTGTTCTTGGGATTGTTTGCTTTTTATGAGCCTATCCTTTACCAGAGCATTGGTATTGTTTTTTCCATTGTGTCAAAAGGTTTGGCCTGGTCAAGGTAATGTGGTGTGAACTGTTTTACCTTCATCCACTGCTTTGGTAACAAGAGTAAAGCTTAAAACTTACCCATGCTTTTGAGCCTTTCACACTTTCCTCTGGGCTGTTTTTAAACACATTTTTAGGGCCATGCATGCATGTATGCATTCCTTGATTCACCTTCCTGATTGTATTAAATTATATTCATTGTATAATACAGCACACTTGTTAGACTTACATTAGAGCACATTTTAAATGTATTGTTTAAACATTTTCCAGTAGGCAATGAAGCAAAATGCATGCACCAATAATGACAAAACTGCCCTATTCAGAACATTTCCATGATAAGTCTACTTCTACACACAATATATAAATACAGAGTCACAGTAGTGTAAGACATAGGCATGTTGCACAGCTTCTTGAACTTATTTTCAATTGGGGGGGGGGGGGGTCAAAATCCAGGGACACATTTTAAACATTGCTTGTATAATTTTGGAAAGTTGCTTGCATAAAATGTTGTGTTACCACCATGCATTTCACTGCCAAGTCTCGAACCCAGAATCCTGTGCACTACAGTCAGAGCAAAATACCACTAAGCTAAACCAGCAGTTTCTTGAAAAACAGGAAGACAAACTTAAATGGCTATCATATCATTTAGTGAATTCAGTTCTCACTTCTCAACATAGCTCTCAACCTCTTAGCACAGAAAAAAGCCAATAATGGGGGAATACAACCCCAAAATAGAGACACGTTTCAAATACTGATTTGATAGCCTTAGAAAATTGCTAGAATAAAAGATGTTGTTTTACCACTCCTGCAAAGCAGAAGAACAGAACAAAAATGTGAGGCATAAATTCACAAGTGATGGTGGCTAGGGACTTTAGGCTCTTTTTACCTGCACCCAAGGTACAGGGTTTGAGCTTGACACACACACAAACACACTTCTGACAATACAGTCCAGACTCACTCTGAAAATAAAATAACACACACCACTCTGAAAAGGCAGCAGCTTATTCACACAGCAGCAGACAGCTTCCGAAAATAAATCCTGTCCATTCCTGCTCGCAAAAAACAGCCGGAAACCATCCTGTCCATTCCCGAAGGCAGCAGCTTACTTGCACAGAAGCAGGCAGCTTCTAAAAATAAATCTTGTCCATTCCCGCTTGCAAAAACCAGCCGGAAACCATCCTGTCCATTCCCGCTTGCAAAAACAACCTGGAAATATACGTGCCACGAGCTGACATCATCGTTGACAGTTGGAAAACGAAAATTCGTAAGTTGGGAGGTATGGATGATCTGCAAAAGTGGGGGGGGGGCTCCCCACTCCCCTCGCTCTATGGTTCCGGCGCCCATGCCCAGGTCTGAGCAGTCTGTAAATAATTCCCAAGTTGAAGGAAAGGAACCTGAATCCTCCACAGAAGTTCCAGAGGATCACAATTCTGCAGCCAAACTGTCTTGAGATACCACTGAAATGTCTGCATGTGGAGTCCGGTCAAAGGAACCATTGGAAAAGTGGAAGCCATGAATCCCAGGGCTTGTGCAAACTCTCTTGAAGACACCACCTGTAGAGGAAGGAGAGATGGGAAGAATGCTGTCAAGGAGAGGACCTTGGGAGAAGGAAGAAAAGCCATCACTGACAGGGTCTGGAACTTACATTCTAGGATAATTTGGTCCTGTAAAGGGGTCAGAATAAACTTCTTGAGATTGAGAGTGAACCTCAAACTGCAAAGGAGCAGCATGTTAAATTGGAGATCTTGCAGAAGAAGCTGCTGACATCTAGAATGGCTGGCTACAATAAGGAGGTTGCACAGACGGAAAAAATCTGACCACCATGGAATCTGTAAAAGGCCATGACCAGGGTAAGACATTTTGTAAAAACACTCAGTGCAGTAGAAAGACCAGAAGGCAAAGGAGAAAAAGAACAGCTGTGTAAAATCCTACCATAACAGTAGATGTCCTTTTTCACTGTTGCAGTGTTCATAACATTTGGGATCTCCTGCCACAAAGAGCCCAATGTCTTGCCAAAGCCTTTACATCCTTCTAGCATCGCACATCAGGCATATGCTATCCGCACAGGTATAGGGCATAAATGTGACATATGTACGCTCCATACTCTGAACTGAAGTCCCCCAGGAGAACTACAGCAACCCTAGGAGAAAGAAGAACATGTATATCCAGAGGGAAAGACAAACAGAAGAGAAAAAACCCTTGGCCAGCAAAGGATTCATAACAGAAGAAAGACAGAAAAGGGGGTGGGGGGGGGGGCGAGGCACTAAATACTGCAACAGTGAAAAGAAGGACATCTACTGCTAATGTAATATTTTATACAACTGTACCTATGTCCTTCCTTATCACTGCTGCAGTATTTACAACATGTGGGAAATTACCAAAGCTACTATAAACGACAGGAAGAGGAAGGCACAGAGAAGCCCTCCACAAATCCATGAAGGATAGCCCTGGTAAATCCTGCCCTGACTCTGGAAATGACATCCAACTTGCAATGTTTAGTAAAGGTGTGGACAGAGGACCATGTAGTAGCCTCAAGGATGGCTTTAGTATCCAAAGCTTTGAAGAAAGCTCAGGAAGAGGCTAGTGCCCTTATAGAAGGAGTTCAAATTGAAGCAGAACGCTGTTTTCCATAAAATGAATAACAAAAAGAAATATCCTCAGATTATTTGCTTAGAAACTGCCAATCCTAATGTCCTGGTAGGAAAATAAACAAAAAGCTGCTCAGATTTGTGGGCAGCCTTTGTCTTATCCAAATAACACCCGAGTTATCTATGTACGTCCAAGGTGTGCAGAATCTTCTCACTAGCAGATTGTGGAGAAGGAAAAAAGGAAAGAAGGTAGAGAAACTAATTAAGAGATAGCTCATTGACCACCATGGGCATAAAGGAAGGATTAGTATACAGAGACACTCTTTCCCTGTGAAAAAACAAAAAGGAGGAATCGTTATCAGAGCCTGAAGTTCGGAAACTCTCTTGGCTGAAGTAAGGTCAACCAACACAACAGACTTCCAGGTGCAGTGTTGCAAAGAGGAGGAGGAGGCAGGCTCAAAATGAGCCCGAGACATTTTTTTAAGGACAAAATTAAGGCCCCACGAGGGAGGAATAGGTTTTCTTGGGGGCTTAATATGAAGGGTGCCGTTAAGGAATAGTTTGATCTCAAAATGAGAAGACAATGGTGAGTTCAAGGGCAGACAAACAGAGACTGTTAACAAGCGAGCTTTAACAAAATATCCTAGGTCAGCAAGGAGCAGTTCACACAAATAAAGAACTAAAGGAACTCCCATTGAGAAGGGATCCTGGAGATGCTTGACACACCAAAATGAAAATCTCATCCATTTAGCCATACGGAATTTTCTGGTAGTGGGTTTCCTGGCCTCCTGCAGAACCCTAAGAACATCCTCAGAAAAGTGGTGTCTAAAAGGAATCAAAAACCCTATCACCCAAAGTCTCAACTGAAGTGTGGACAAGTGAGGGTAAATGAGAGATCCCTTGTTTTGTGTGAGAAGATCCATCCAGTGAAGTAACTTGTGATGACTGCCCATGGCCAGGTGAAAAAGTAGGGGGAACGAGTGCTGTATGGGCCAAAAAGAAGACAATCAGCAAAATCCTGGGGAATCCTTTCTGATCTTGTACAGTAGCCTGGGAAGTAGAGGAAGAGGAAGGTAAGCATATAAGAACATTTCCTTCCAAGAAAAGTTCATGGCATTCATCTTCCAAGTCAGTGGATTTTTAACTCTGGAACAGAAACAAGGTAGTTGCCTGTTCAGATGGGAGGCAAAAAGATCCACTGGAGGAATACCCCACCAATGCATTACATCCAGAAACAGGTCTGCCTGAAAGTAACGAAAGAACACATGGTCGAAGACGACATCATTGAGATGATATCATCGAATCCCGAAAACTGCAAACACCCAAATCATCAAAAACAAACCCCAGGAGCAGAACCACGTGGCCACCATGGTGAACACTGCCCTTTCCTCACTGTAGTGCGATCTTGGAGTTTATATATTTAGTTAGGGGTGTGTGGGGGCAAAGCCCCCCACTTTGGAGGGTTTTATGTGCTTCGTTTTCTGTTTTTGTGTCTTGGTGGCCAAGTGGTTCTTTTCCCGGGGATGGCTTTCCAAGTTCCAAGTGTTCAATGTTTTCAGATTTTAAAGTTTTCATCTCAATTCCATCTTCAACGATGTGGTATTTCGATTTTCTGAAGTAGACCCCCAGAAACACCTCTCTGTGAAGCATCCATTCATGAGGTTGTGTCCTGAACCTGTTCAGGGAATCTGCCATAAAGTTGTGTTCTGAAGGGATACAGACCATCTGAAGGGTTACCTGATGGTAGATAGCTAATACCACACCTGAAGGGTTAATCTGCAAAGAACATATGACCTTGTACCCCCTGCCTACTGATGTACCACATGACTGTGGTGTTGTCTGTAAAGACCTTTAAATGCCTGGAGACTAAAGAGAATGGAAGATCTGAAGAGCAAGAATGAGCACCCTCATTTCTTTTATGTTGATGTGGTCTGACCTCTGAGGAAGGGGTCAAAGACCCTGAACCCTCAGATTGTTGGAAAAGGCTCCCCACCCCCTGACTGGAAGAGTCTGTGAACAGCTGAAGTAGGGGTAGGAGTAAGAGTCTGAAGAGGCAGTCATGGATTGGGGGAGATATGCCGAATCCACTACTGAAATTCAAGTTTGAGACATGGGAGTAAGGGAAACTCCAGAGGGTGGCAATGCTGGAGCCAAACCATCTTAAGGTATCACTGAAGCTTTCTCATATGAAGTTTGGGATAGGGAAGCATGGGAATTGTACATATCATGACCCCCAGGGGTTTGAGAAAATCCTTTGTAAGGAAGTAGAGACTGGAAGTAGGTTGTCAGAAACAGAATCTTGGGAGAAGGAAGAAAAGCAGACACTGGAATGGTTTGGAATCTGCAACCCAGAAAAATATGGTCTTGAGAAAGAGTCAAATCTAGCTTCCTGAAATTGATGGTGAATCCCAGACTGTGCAGAATAATCATGGTGAAGTGCAGATCCTGCAGAAGCCTAGATTGAGACATAGTCCGAAGAAGCAGGCCATCCAGATATGGGAATATCTGGATTCCCTTAAGCCTGCAAAGGGCTATGACATGGGTCTGACATTTGGTGAATACCCTTGGGGCAGTAGAAAGACCAAAGGGCAAGGCAGAGAACTGAAAATGAGACGAAGACATAGAGAAATGTACAAATTTCCTGAATAGAAGGTAAATGAAAATACGAAGAAAGGCATCCTTTAGGTCTAGGGAAAACAAAAATAAAGTCTGTGGAAGTATGACAGGAAACACAGTCTGGAGGGAAAGCATTCAGAAAGATGGAATCTTTAGAAAAGTATTTAAAAAGGAGAGGTCTAGGACTGGTCTCCAGGACCCTTCTTTTCTGTGAACGAGAAACATTCTGGATTAAAACCTTGCTCTTCTTCGGGATTCTGGAATGAGTTTGGCTGGTGCCGTGTTCTGTTAAATCCTGCAGACCACAGAAAAATGAAGAAGTTGGTATGGAGGAAGTTGAGGAAGACGTGGGGGGGATTTCCATATCATAAAATAACCATGACAGATAATGGACAGAACACCAAGGAGTGTGAAGTAATCTGTTGCCAGACATGAAAAGCCAGAGACACATGGGGAACCTCACCAAGGGTAAGGCTAAGAGAAGAAAGTATGTCAGAAGGAGGCAGATTTGTCCTGAAAAGGGCTTTTTCTTAACTTAAAAGTCTTGGTGGGTTTATCAAAGAACATTAGCTTTCAGACAAGTTGGCACAGTAGTTAAGGTCTTTGCCTCCCAAGCACAAGGTACAAGGTTCAATTCTGATCTCTGGCCAATGACTGTTTGGAGTTTGTCATATGCTTTCTGTGTCTCATTGGGGTTCCTCCCACCTCTGAAAAACATGCTGAGTGCTTCCATCTCAAACACACCAAAGAATGGAGATGTGGGCAGAAGCACAGACTCTACTTTGTGCACTATAGGAGGGAAGAGTTGCATAAACCAACCACTTTGGGCAACTACTGTGGTGCATAGCATCCTCATGGTAGGAGGACAGAAATCACAGAATAAAGGCTATCACAGGGCTAGCCAATTGACAGTATAAAATATGGCTCTAGAGGATTCGGTTGTGTTGACTAATGTTGCTAAATGTGCATGCATATTTGCCAGTGATAAGTGGGCTGAGGACCTGGCTTATTCCGACCTACACAAGGTACCTCATGCTAATGGTGGGAGGGGTGTATGTTCCTCTATTGGCCTGAGTGTGTGCCTGCCATAAAGCCCAGTAGCTCTGGGTCAATAAGCTACTGGCTGGCCGGTGTCCAGTTGCCTAGCTTGGGATACCTGGGAGAGGTCTTTTGAGTGAAAGCTATAATATAAACCAATCAGCCTGCCAAATATGAACTAAGAATTGCTACACTCAATGTAGGTTCAATGACCGGATGCAACATGGAAGTGGATGGACAGCCTATGTATCCAGAAGACAAGATGGAAGAGCACTGCAGCAAAGCCACTTGGCTTGGGATCCAGAGTCTATTACTCAGGAGGATGGCAGGCTAGAAATGGTGTGGGAACTGTGGTGAGGGAAAGGCTTCAGAAGACAGTGAGAGATGCCATTAGAATCAGTGACAAACTTATGTCAATCTGACTCTAGCCAAATGATAGGGCAGTATTCATAATCTCAGCCTATACCCCACAGCCAGGGTTGTGATAATGAGGAAATGAGTGCAGCAGTTACAGGACTTACCAGATAAAGCAGGACAGAAGGAACTGGTGTTGATAATGGGTGACCTGAATGCATGTATCAGAAAAGACAGAACAGGATATGAGGGCTGCCTGGGTCCACATGGGAGGGGCCACAGGAATAAAGAAGGAGAGGCCATTCTAGATTTATGTTTGGCAAATGGCTTGATAGTAGCCAACACATGGTTCAGAAAGACAGTCCGTCACAAGATCGCATACAAGAGCGGCCAATATACAGCTCAGGTAAACTTCCTCCTAGTAAGGAAAGGGCACTGGGGTAAAATCAGCGATTACAAAGTCATTCCCAGTAAAACTGTTGGCCCACAGCATAAACCACTAGTTGTCTCAATCAGCTGCAAGCAGTGGTCAAAGAAGCCTCTAAGGTCAACAGAAACCAAGCTGAAGATCCTAAAGTTGATTGGAGAGAAATCACAACAGTTCAATGAATTATTCAGGACTATAGCTCCTCAAGAAAAGGAGGAAAGAGGTGGAGTTGAAGAAAATGGTAGTGCCTCAAAACAGAATGTATGAGGACTACAGAACAGATAAGTGGCTGAGCCAGGTATGGAAATAAGGCACATAAGGAAAGCTGGTGGTAGAATGCAGATGGCCAGGAATTCATCAAAAGAAAGAAGGTGTGCACAAAAAAGTGGGAGATGGAAAAGATGGACCAGGCTAGGAAGGAATCCTGGTTGGCTAACAAAGCAGCTAAGAAAGGAGTTGCAATAGCAAAGAAGGAGGCATCAGAGGCACTCTACCAGCTTCTGGAAACTGCCTCAGTAGAGGACACAAACACTATATCGGGTGGCAAGGCAAAGACAGAAAGATAAAAAAGATAATCAGACACCTTTCACAAGAGATGACAGCAGCAACCTGCTCACCACTCCACAGGACATCAACGATAGATGAAAGGTGTACTTCCAGCAGCTTCTGAATGAAGAAAACTCCATAGACGCTGTACTGCCCCAGACAAAGCCTACAGTGAGGGAAGAGGAGGAGCCCAACAAAGAAGAAATAAGAACCGCACTAAGGAATATGAAGACAGGGAAAGCAGCAAGCTCATATGAGGTCACAGCAGATATGATAAAGATGATAGGTAAGATAGAGGAGAAATGGCTCCTGAGGGTACTCATAGCAGTGTGGAGAGAAAGGTGTATACCAGATGACTGTAGAATAAGCTGTGCCAGTATTTAAGAACAAAGGGGACATTCAACAACTGACAGCAGTACAGGGGTATCAATCTCCTGTCACACTGCATGAAAATTCTGGATAGGGTGATTGATAAAGGAATACACAGAGCAGTAGAAATTAAGATGGAAGATGAGCAGTTTGGATCCAGATCAGGATGCAGTACAACTGACTCAATGTTTGCAGTGAGACAGACAGTTGAGAAGAAGCTAGAGATAAGGAAAAGTCCAACTGGGCATTCCTAGACTTGGAGAAAGCATACGACAAGGTCCCATGAAAGTTGCTTTGGGCAGTCCTGCAGTGGTTCAAAGTCCCAGAACTACAAGCAGAATTATTAGCTTAGTATTTATTTATTTGTCTTTGTTGACAGGGAAAGTCTGACTGGGCAAAGCCCACTTTCAGTGGCAGCCCAAGGAGAAAAGCTTCACCACAGTACATTTATATTAACAAGTGAATTTCAGACAGTTCTCAGAAAAAAGTACAGTTGTGTACACTTACCACAAATGTAGATGTTTGAGTGTATTCACTGTTGCAGTCCTGACTGTTGGAGATTTCCTGCTGTGAAAGCCCTTGGGCGGCCCGACTACCAGAGAACACTTTTTGGCCTCCCAGGCTGGCAGATGCTCCCACCAATGTCAGCACGCTCTGGTCTAAAGGGAGCCAGCCTGCATGATCACTTCTGTATTTTCTTGACCCCTACTACGAGGAGCCCAAAGTGGACCACAGGTGAACCAAGGTAGAGGGACCTAAACCAGGGTAGTCTGGGGAGGCATCCTATGGCTATTTGAGCTGAATTTGTAGCTTATGTAGTAGGCTAAGGGGGTAGGAGGGAGGGAAAGAAGACTGCAACAGTGAATACACTTAAACATCTACATTTATGGTAAGTGTACACAACTGTAATATGTTTTTCGTGTTTCACTGTTGCAGTCCTGACTCTTGAGATGATTCCCAAAGCTTAACTGAAGGTGGTCTCCCAGACTTGCACAGACAGATGGCACAGAGCATAGAAATGCGTGCCTCTCTGTCTATGTACCACATGACTGTGGTATCGTCTGTTTGTACTACCAAAACCCCTGGTGTCCATTTTTCTTTGAAGTCCAGTAATCCTTTTTGCACTGCCATAAGATTTTTCCAGTTTGTGTGTTTCTTCTTGTGCTGAGTGTCCCACATTCCTGGGTTTGGAGGTGTTGGACATGGGCCCCCCGGCTATATCTGAAGTATCCATGATAAGCGTTTGGCCCTAGGGGATGAATCTGAAGGGTAGGCCCTGATTTTGGGTGGAAGCCTGTATCCACCATGCAAACTCCTGAGGCAAGGTATCAGGTGTATCTTGGTGTCCAGGGACTGAGAGCTCTGGCACCAGACTTTCTTCAGGTACCACTGAAGCTTTCTCATATGCAGCCTGGCTAGGGGCACCTTGAAGATATAGGAAGCCATATATCCAAGTGCTCTGAGGAATTCTCTAGCTGTGATGCATTCCTTTTCCTGGATTTTTTGGAAGTAGTCTGTCAAGAAGGTGACTTTGTCCAGGGGAGGAGGAAGGCCCTCTGAAGAGAACAGTCCAGGAATGCCCCTAGGAAAACTATCTGTTTGATTGGGACAGTGATGGATTTTTTGAGGGTTAGTGCGAACCCCAGGGAAGTAAGGAGTTCCTGTGTGAATTTCTGGTCCCTGTGGAACTTTGGCAGATCTGTGGCTTGTATCAGGCAATCATCCAGGAAGGGGTAATTCTGAACCCCTTTGGTCCTGCAGAAGGCAATGGCAGGAGCCAAGCACTTTGTGAAGGAAACTTCTGTGTGAATTTAGAATGGGAATGTGCAAATAGGTATCCTTTAGGTCTACTGAGACCATGAAGGTCTGAAGAGTTATCATGGGTAGTGATTTTTGAAGGGTCAGCATACTGAATTTTGGTACCTTGAGAAATTGATTTAAGTTGGACAGGTCCAGTATGGAATAACAAGAAACCTCCTTTCTGGGTACTAGGAAAAGCCTTGAGTAAAATCCTTTCTCTTTTTGTTCTTCTGGAACTGGCTCCACCACTCCTTGGGAGCACAGAATTTGAATTTGTTCGAGAGCTTGCGATTTTTGTTTCTGAGGTACATTTGGGTAACCTGAGCATTTTAAAGGCTCTTTGAAAGTGAGTTTGTAACCATTTCAAATAATGACTAGAGCCCACTGATCTGAAGTGATGTGGGTCCAATTTTGATGGAAAAGTGACAGCCTTCCTCCTAGTTATGTGGTGGGGATGGGAGGGTGGAGCAGAGAGAGTCTGGCAGGGGCTTGTGGATTAGCACTCCCTTGCCTGTGGGGTTCTGAGGTACATTGCCTTGATCTTTGCTACTGAAGTCTTTGCCAGGGGGTTCTGTTTCTCTCAGGCTTCCTCTGTTTACTCCTAGGTTGGGTGGGAAAGGACCAATGCTTAGCAAGGAAGTTCCTACTGAACCTGGGAGGCTGCACTTGAAGAAAGTCCATGACTGTTTGCATAGACTTAGCCCATATTTTTGAGGACTGCTTCTACTTTAGGACCAAAAAGACAGTCCTTGTCAAGGGTTGCATCCAAGAGGCTGATCAGGGAGAGATTGTTCCCTAAGCCAAGCATGACTTCTGATAACTGAGCCAGTGGCAACTGTCCTGCAGGAGGCCTCCATGGCATCATACCCACAGTGCAGAGAATGTCTAGCTACCTGGAAACTGGCATGGCACAGGTCTAAAAGTTCTTTGGAAAGATTTTTATCCTCTAGGGTTGACATCTTTTGTTTAAGTTGGTCAAGAATAGTTTGCTGGTATTTGATCATAGGCAATTGACAGTTGAAGGCCCTCTTAGTCAGAGTGGTGGAAGTATATACTTTCTTTCCAAACCTATCAAGGGTCCTAATCTCTTTGTCTGTAGGCAAAGGGTTCCTGGAGGAACTGGCACTAGCCTCTTTAGGCCCTGGGGTGACCACTTCTGGGTCAGCAGAGGGGTTTATGAACAGATATTTGTGAGAGGCTTGTACCCTGTAGAACCTGTCTGGTTTTCTACGGGCAGAGGGGAGGGAGTCAAGATTCAAGCAGGCATCCTGGAAAACATCCTCCACCACTTCCAAAGTAAGTGGAATAGCTAAAGGTTTGTGTTCAGGGAGGTCCAATATCTCCCTAACTCTCTTTTTGGCCTGAGGTTATTCTTGTGCTTCCCACTGAAAATGTTGCCTGCCTCATAGCATGAAGTGTCTCTCCAAAAGTGAGATCTTCAGGTGGGGAAGCAGAAGGAAGATTTTCTTCTGAATCAGATTCCTCACAGGATGTGCAAAAGGGATCTGTCTCTGAGACAGAATCCTCCAAATCAGAGTCGCCTTCTGATTGTAATGGGTCTGGAAAAAATTCAGAAGGGGCATCCCTTTTTCGTTTTCCTGGGGTAATGTCCCTGTTGTCTGTCTAGCCCTTACAATATTAATTAAATCTTCAGCCAGTTTGATCAAATCCTGCTGGGGTCCATGTAATTGACAGCCTGTAGGCCTAGGCAAAGGCCCTACCACGCTACCTTTCTTTCGGGAGGCTTTAGCCTTAAACTTAGGTGTGTCTGAGGCCCTGGCACCTGACTCTTTCTCGGTTGAAGGTACATCGATGTAAGCCTAGGCCTAGATGTGTCACTGGCTAGTAAATGCTCATCGGAAGCTACATCCTGCTGAGCAGTCTCACACCCAACTGATGAGCTGAAGGTATGCACAGTAGAAGTCAAATGGACCAATGGCATGTCAGACTCCAAACAGGTTTCAACAGAGGTCTGGGTCGCGGTTTCAAAGGTTGAAGGGGGCTGTGAAAGTGCTTCACCTTCCTCAACAATCACAAGTCTAGTAGAATTGGAGGGTGAATGATTGTCATCCAAAGACCTTAGCTTATGTTTCTTTTCTTTTTTGTGCTTAGGAAATTCAAGTTCAGAATGACTGGCAGATGCCATCAGATGCAATTGTACAGATTCTTGTCTCAGAAAACACGTTAAGAATTCAGCCCTACTCCTGATAATTCTAGTATTAAACCTAGCGCAGAAACAGCAATCTGGGATGTTGTGGTCTGGGACAAACCATATGGAAGTCCCTCTGTGGGATTTGTTTACCACAGTGGAGACAATTACTTACCTTATCTGACATGAGTTAAAGAAAAAAGAAAGGAGTTCCCCAACAGGGTACTTATCTTTCCGACGAGAACTTTTCCCTGGTGTGGACTGACTGACCCACTTATACACTGCTTCGAGCTCCAGCGGCAAGAAAAGACTGAAGTGATGATGTAGGCTGGCTCCCTTTACACTTGAGTTTACTGATGTTGGCGGGGGCGCCCACCAACCTGGGTGGCAAAAGAGTTTTCTCTGGTAGTCGGGCCGGCCAAGGACTTTCATGGCAGGAAATCCCCAACAGTCAGGACTGCAACAGTGAAACACAAAGAACATCAACAGTTATATTTTTCATGAAACAACAAACATAATTACAAGACAGGTATATACAGTAAAGTAAATTACAAGTCTATACAGATGTTCCAGCTGTAAAATCTTGCAGAAGTAAATAGATTGATAACTGCAGAAGGGAAACATTATTGTAAATAAGTTTAGTGTTCTTTTATTTCAGTAAGGAAAGGTTTGCAAAGAGTTCAAGATATGAAATGAAGTTGGTTATAACATTAAAAAGGTGAGATTGTAATATTATATAGGTTTGCAAAGAGTTCAAGAGCTATAGGTTAAAAAATTATGTAGAAGGGGAAGGAAAATATTAGTATTGTATAAGAGAATAGTGGTTATAGTATATGGCTGAGAGAGGATGCATAGGGCAGTTAGGAAATACAGCAAAATAAGAAGTGTTGTTTAAGGAGATGTGAAAAGGGATATTTTAATTCAAGTAAAGGAGGGATATAATGATTTCAGTAGAGGAGGGCAAAAAGTTTGTGGAAAACAATAAGACGTTTGTGCTTTAACCAGAGGTCTCAATCTGGTGATGAACATGAGCATGACCAAGATTGGGTAAGGTATTGTTGGAGCTGGATTTTACAGCTTGGAGGTTTGTTCATCATTTTTACTTGTGCAGGGATGGTGTTCCATAGCTTTGAGATGTAACAGAAGTATTGTGAGTCTCCTGATGAATTATTTGTTTTAGTACTTCTTAGTAGAAATTTATCACCGAAACAGAGATCTCTTGTGGGGGTGTTGGATGATATGGTTTTTAATGCATGCATGACATAACTAGCTGAGAGTATGTTATGTAGTTGTTAAGCTCTAGCCGGTTTAGCTGCTATACACAAGCTATGTACAATTACCCAATGACTCAAGTGTGAACAGTGTTCAGTCTTACGCAGGGGGGTTCCCGGTGGCACTGAGTGCGCATCAGGGTTCAGCTCTGTACCAACTGCTGTTCATACTGGTGATAGACTACATTAGCTAACGGGATGGAGGGGACAGATCAACAAAGTTGCTGCATGCAGACGATGTGGCATTACAGGCAGATTCTGAGCAAGAACAAGGATAGGGGAATGGAATGAAAAACTTCACATAGGATGAAACCGAGTACAGATAAGACAGTTGTAATGGTAGCAAATGGTGGAGTTCAGAAGCTGAGAATTGGATAGAAGGGAAATAATGGAACAAGTTAACAGCTTCAAGTATCTGGCAGGGGTGGTTGAAGAGAAGAAAAGTCTAAATGAAGAGGTCAAAGCTAGAATCAGAGGGGCTGCAGCCAACTGGCACAGAGTGTCAGATGTAGTACATGACATAAGAATGTAAAAGAAGCTGAAAAATAAGGTGTACAAAACAGTGGTACAACCAGTAATACTGTGAGGTATGGAAGCCTGGGCAGTAAAGGCAGAGCACTTGAGGAAGCTAGAGATGAAATGCCTGAAACAGGTGGTAGGATGCACATTATGGGACAGATGAAGAAATGAGGACATAACAGCAGAAGCCACAGTAGCTCCAACTGCAGAAAAGGTCAAAGAGAACAGATTACAGTGGTTTGGGCCCATGTGAAAAAGACAATCTGGTGAAGAAGATTTGGGACAACAAGAAGAAGGCAAGAGAAAACTAGGGTGTCCAGCAAAGAGGAGGATGGATTGTGAGAGAGGAGACCTGTGACAGTCAGGCATGTGTGTGTCAAAGAAGGTAGGAGAGTGGCACTGAAGAGAGAGAGAGATTGTGACAGCTGACACGACACCCTGACCCCGTGTAGAAAATGGGAAAAAGGGGGGTGATGATGATGATACACTACGGAACCTTTTTCCCATTAGAAGGCTGAAGAGGCAGTCTATAGCAATGGCCGACTTAGAACTGTTTCAACTATACCCAAATTTCAGAGAAACTAAGATTTGCTTAAGATCCTGCATAACTTTACCTTTGTCTTGCAGAGTCTTAAACAAGTCAACAGCAGCTGTACCAAAGAGATTTTGATTGTCCAAAGGAGCATCTAGGAGCTCAGACTTAACATCATCAGGTAAAGCCTCATAACTTGAAACTGAGGTAGCAGCTCTAGAGGATGCATCAGCTGCATCATAACATTTGATGGAGTGATGGGCAACCTGAAAAGAGGAACCCAATAAGGAGAAGGCAGCAGTCTTACCTTCAGAGTCAGGAAGATCTGACAACCCCCTACCAAGCTGAGACAAAAGGGCCACAACATACCTAGTCATATGGTTTGATAATTTATGGCCCTGAAGGCCAGAGTTGCAGAAGTGTACACCTTTTTATGTAGTCTCTCCCTAGCCCACCTGACTTTATCAGAAGGAAGAGGGCAAAAGCTTGAATGGCTTGTCAGCAGAAACAGACTACAGCAGGGTCTGAAAAAGGACATGTGTAGAGGTACTTAAAAGGCCTCAGGCACCTTATAAAAACAGTCATGTTTCTTGGGGGCTGGCAGTTGAGAATCAGGAGCCAATGAAGCACTGCAAATGTATCCAACAAAGCATCCAATACAGGGAAAACAGCAGAAGGTGTAAGAGATTCCATGTTTGAATATCAGAGATTTATAGGGTAACCCCCACTTAAAATTCTCCATCATGCAAACTACTGTCTCCATAGGACAAGTCCTCAAAGGGAGAATCAGGACTTAAGGAATCCTGTTCCTCAAACACATAGTTCAAAAGAGAGGTAATTTGTGAGGAGTAGGCCAATGATTCATCTCTTGAATCCACCTCCTCATGTGAAGACTCAGACTTCATAGTCCTTTATCTGGAGTAGATGACCGAGGAGAAGCAGGAACAAATACACCTGAGGTGGTCTGAAGAACATCAAGACATTGAACAAGCCCTAGATAGAGTCCTGCCATTCCCTTTGAGAATCCTTAACAATAGGAGGAATGTGTTTAGTTTTCTTCTACTTCTTTAGTGGGATGTCAGTAATGACCAACCTAGGAGACTATGAGCCATGCCTACACTCAATAAGGGTACTAGGGAACTCTTCCCTAACAAGAATCTGGGGGATTCCCCTGAGCCCTTAGGAAATGATCAGTCTTGGTTTCCCCTCAATGTCCATGGTGGATGTCTGCATTGTCTCAGAGGACATGCAAGAAGCCAGTTCCATGCCAGCCTCCAACAGGGTCACATCAGAAGAAACTAGTGTCAGTACCAGACTGTCTTTAGGGTCTTCATCCATCTAAAGAGAAATGCCCAGTGAAGGCTGGACAGCAGGAGAGTCACTATGAGAACTTTTGATCTTCTTTTTAAGAGACAGCTGTACCTCAGAGTGGGCATATTAAGCCACAGTACCCTGGGTCAAAAGTTTCAGACACTAGTTCTTAAGATAAATGGATAAAGAGGAAAGAAGGTTTCAAAGCATTTTAGGAATAGAAGTATTACAAATAGTACACTGGGTATGATCATATGAAGCACCTAGGCAAAAATGAAAATTTTTCTTGATGGTCTTTATGGGAAATCTGCCTCCCACACTGACATTTTCTCTTCCTGGATGGCATGAGCCATAAGCACACAAGAAAAGGAAGAAAAAGAAGGAGCCCCAATGGGTCACTTACTTGGAAATGGCTTGGTAGAAACCAACTCAGTGAAGGGCATTCAGACCAGTGGCAAAGACGTTCTGAGTATGGTGCATATGTACGTCACCTGCTCCTGCATGGGGATCATACACCTGCCGTAAGGCGTTTGGAGGCTGTAAAGGCTTTGGTATACTGTCTGGACATCGGGCTATCCTTGGCATGTGATCCCGCATGTTGTGAATACTGCAACAGTGATAAGGAAGGACATCTGATAATGTGAGGAAGAAAGAGAGAACCATAAATACTTACAAAACAGAAGGTGAATAGGAATGTGGAGACAAGTATCTTTCAGGTCCAAAGACACCAGGTAGGCCTGAGGAAGCAGCAGAGGAAACAGAGACTGGAGAGACATTTTGAAAGAAGGAACTTTTAGAAAGGTGAAGAGAAAAGAGAGATCTAAAATGGGTCTCCAAGATCCCTCCTTCCTTGGGATCAAAAACATGAAAACATCCTGCAGTAAAATCCCTTGCCCCTCTGAGACAAAGGGGCTGGCTGAATAGTCTCTTAAGCAAAAAGGTCCTCAGCAGGAGGAAGAAAATGAGGCAATTGGCAATTAGGAGGCTCAGTGATCCCTGAAAAAGGAGGAAGGGATTTCCAAACCATTTTGGATGACTAAAATAATCCAAGAGTCTGTGGTAATTTGTTACCAAACTGGAAAGGACACAGTTAAACTGAAAGAAACAGGAATCTGGCCAAGGGGCAGAGAAAGATGATTGTCAAATCACAGGCAGACTTGTCTGGGAAAGAAGACTTCTAATGTGATCCTGAGCTGGCTTCTCAGGAAACTCTCTCTTGGAAGGTCTCTTGACCTTCAATGATTGTTTGTGATGCCTATGCACAATTTAGTCTTAGAAGGGTAGTTACTTTGAAAATGAGGGATAGGTGAAACAAAAATTTGTTTAACGTCTTGCATAACCTGTCCCTTACCCTATAAAGTTTTAAAGAGCTCTGCAGTAGCAGAGTCAAACAGATTATGAGTGTCTAAAGGAGAGACTAACAACTTGGCCTTAATACCTTCCGGGAGAAATTACAACTTAAGCCAAGAATACCTCCTGATAACTGATCCTGATGCAACTTCCCAAGAATAGGCATCAGTAATATTATAACTGCATTTGTTGGAATGGTGAGCTTCTTGTGATGTAGAACATAATAGAGAAATGGCAGAGGTCTTTGCTTCAGAGAGTCAGGCATGATAGCCAGAACATCCCCAAGCTTAGAAAGAAGAGTCAAAACATACCTGGTCACATGGATCTGATAATTTATGGCCCTGAAGACTAGAGTGGTAGAGATATACACCTTCTTACCATACCTGTCCATAGCTCTACTATCTTTATCAGAAAGTAGAATCAATTTAGAAGGTTTATCAGAAGAGAGAAATGACTGCAGGGTCATAGAAATATTCTTATACAGCACTGCTTGAGCCACAGGAACCTTGTAAAACCTGTTAGACTATTTGGGAACAGGGGGATGAGATTCTGGAGCCTGTGAAACAGAAGTAAAGGCATCAAAAATGGCTTCCAAAACAAGGGGTACTGCAGAAGGCCTACAAGAATCCATCTGTAAGAGGTCATAATATCTCTTCTGAACCTCAGACACTTGGGAAATCTCCCACTTAAAATGCTCCATCATTTTAACACTGGTTTCCCCAAAGGAAAACTCCTCAACTGGGGAATGAAGGGAGAGAGCATCATCTTCATCTGATCCCAAAGCAAGAGGGGAATGGATCTGGGAAGAATAACCTACAGACTGTTTCCCAGAATCTAAATCTTCTACCTCAATAGAAGTCTCTTACAAGGAGTGGAAGAGAAAGCAACAGGTGATGGTACTGACAACCCCTAATGGGGTTTTAAGACGCTGAGTGAAATCCTGCCACTCTTTATGGAAGTCCATAGCTACAGGGACCACATGCCTAGTCTTTTTTTTTTCTTAAGAGGAACCTCTGCCAAACAAGCTTAGGAGGTTCTGTACTCTAACTTCAATAAAGAAACCAGGTCCTTCTTCCCTAACAGGTATCTGGGAATTCCCTTAGACCCTTCAGAGATAATCAGGCACTGCTCTCCCTTCTCATCTGCAGCAGATGTAGCCTCAACCTCAGCAGACATATGAATAGCAAGCTCTATGTCGTCCTCCAGCAGGCTCGAGACAGAGGGTGCAGTTGTCAGAAGTGGATGGTCCTCAGGCTCTTCATCCGTCCCTATGAAGACATCAGGTACAGGCAAGACAGCAGAAGTCTCTAAATGCATTTTTTTTACTTCTGTTTCAAAAGCAGCTGAATGTCCAGGTGGGCAGATTCAGAAGCCATAGTTCCCCGAGCCACAACTTCAGACATTGATTTTCCAAATACAAAGAGAAAGACAACAGGCAGCTGTGCATGGTCATGAGTACAAGGGACTATCAAATATTACACTGTGTATGATTGCACTGCATGTGATCGTAGTCTGCACCTAAGCAGCAAAGGCACTTTTCATGTCTGTCCCTATGGGGAATCCGCCTCCCACACTCATATTTCCCTTTTATGGATGACATGTAAACAAATAACCAAGCAAAGAGAAAAGAAAGAAGAGTTCCCAATAGGGGACTTATCTGCCCTAGGCTCAGTAACTGAGTCAGCGCAATGAACACATTATAGACCAAATTCATAAACAGCACTTGGACAGGCAGCAAAGAAGTTCCAGGGATTTGGTGCCCATATGTCACTTATGTACCTTACTCCTCTGACGTAAGACATATGTCTGATGTACAGCAATTCGAAGGACCCACGGTTTTGGTGTGTTGGTCAGATGTATGGCTATCCTTGGCTGAATATCTCTTTTGTAAGGAATACTGCAACATTCATAAGGAAGGGCATTTTTTTTCTCTCAAGAATGAAAATGATCTGTGGTAAGAGGACAGAGCAAAATTCCCTGTAACTAAAATGTCAAGGATTTGTGCTTTTGTGTCTCCAGGAGGAAGTTCTGATGGTTATCTGTGTATGAATATACCAGCTGTGGTAGTTCTGGTTTACAGTAACAACTCTATCCAAAGTGTACTTTAGTTGCTAAAGGTCTACAGCCAATATTTTTTAAATATCTTTAATAAATTGACACAATTTTACCAATATCACAGGTAAACATATGGTTACAGAAAAAATCTTTAAACAATTGCATTAGTTTCCTGCACTTTGTATATACATAAGTTTTCTTTTTCGCAACTACCATTCACTCCAATATTGCATAAATCGCTCAAATCCTAATTTCCCATAAATTTCACTCATCCTCCTAAATGTTATTCTGCATGCAATATTCCAACAAATTTATATTATTCCTGTGTAATTTCCTCCTTCCCTTTTCTAAAGATCCCACCTAAATTTTTTTATTTCCTTTAAAATATTCAATACTTCATTTAGAGATTGTTTAGATTTTGATGCCCATTTTCAAATAATTTGCTTTTCTGGTAGCCAATTAGCAACCTTACTTTGTCTAAGCAATACAGATCCTACATCAGAGAGCAAAATAATAATTTTATTATTTAAAATTGCCTGCTTCCCCAACATTTCTGACAAAGTACGCAGTAAAGAATGTTTAAAATCTGTCAATTCACTACACCACCCAAAAAAATTGTTCCCAATTACCTCTCTCTTTCTTTTTCACCATCGATAGCTGCAGCATTTGCTATGTACTTGGGAAAATATTCTCTGAAGTCCGTTTGGAGTGGAGGGCAAACATATCTATGCAAACACTTCAAAGCAAAAATCCTAAACCATCTAGACTTGTTGTATACTTGGAAGCCATGCAGAAGTCTTCCCACATAGCCTTTGCATACTGCCATTCCATTCTCTTTCCTATTATTTTCTATACTCTTCTGAATGATTCTTATAATTATCATGTAATATTTTATATGTCCCACTAATAATCCTTTTTTAACAGCAACGTCTGTTCTAGATTCAACTAAACATTCAAACAAAGCTGGTCTTTCACTTAGGACTCCCCTATCCTTTTCTGTTTGCATATAATCTGTTATCAATCCCTGGTAGGCAGCCAGTCTCTAACCTGCAGTCCAAGCTTCTTTTTGGCCTCATCTAAATCTATTACCTTTCTCTCCAAAATGATTTGCTCCCAATGCCTTTGTTCCTTTGTTAATTTTCTACATTAAATTTTAGTCCCCTTGCCAATTTTTTCTGCCCTTACTTGCATTCAGCCCTATTGGTAAAATCTCTTTTCTGCATCCACGTGTTAGCTTAGTTCTTAGAATACTTTCTGCAACTTTATCAATACAATATTCTGAATAGTTGTTACTATCCTTAAGGATCTGCATCTAAGCTCCCTCTTTCTCATTTTCTGACCTCCCCCAACACACTTCATTATTATCCATTCCCACTTTGAATTATAACCTTCTGCTTGTATTAAGTATGTGAGCCTTAACTGTGTAGCTGTAAAATATCCTGTCAAATCGGGTAATCCTAAACCACCTTGTTCTAGTGGGAGGATCATCTTATCCATTTAACCTATGCCCTCTTCTCCTCCCACATAAATTCATTCAACTCTCAACTCTTTATTAATGTCCACAGTCTGTATATAAAATTAAAAGGACTAGAAAAATCTCACTGCTTGTATCTTTCGATCCATACCCATAAACAAGAGCTTCTAGTTTCTCAGTTTTTGTATAATCTTTTGTTTAGTCTCTTCCTACATATCCTTACGTGCCATAACAGAAGTATTTTTCCTAAATACTTCATTTTATCATGTCCCAATAAGTATGGGTATTGCAAAACTAATTTGTGTGTGAGTAAATAATTTATGGCTACAGCCCTTCTTTTAGCTTCATTAATTTTATTTCCTTAAAAGACTTGAAACTGACTCTAAATGTTCTATACTATTAGAATAATATCTACAAATAAAGTCAACTTTTCTCGATCATATTAATGATATCCTTGAATTTCTGAGTCCCTTATTTTCTTTGCCAATGGCACTAAATATAAAGAAAACAACAAATCTAAATATAAAGCAAATGACAATTTTTAAAACCTTCTTACATCACTAATATCTCAGCTACACCTTAAAAGTAAAATAAGAGAGTCAAAAGCACTGTCCTAAGTCTTATTCACTTTTCCATTTGTCATTCATTAAATCTGGATATAATTATCTCAACCCAGGTGCAAAAGGCCATCATAGTTCAGTACATTTGTATCACCTTGCCACGTTAGCTGTTCTCTCTACCAATTATCCCTTCTAGCCTAACTCATCCAACTTAAAATTACTCACCTCCATGCCTACAGTATGTAGAAGAAGGGCAAAGTGACCCAAAACCTTCACTCATCTGTACAGCCCCAATATTGCATGTCTCCCTAATATGTGGTTCAAGCAGCATATAAAAAACATGAGCTGACCTCCCCTCTTACTTTCCAGATCTGACCAGAGGGTTGTCGGAGTTGCAATGCCTCTTCTAAAAAAGAAAGGTTGTCAGTATCATCAGCATTTCATGATCTGGGAGGTAGGCAAGTACTAGTAAAGGGTGGCAAAAACTTTTAAGTGTATCTTTTTAAGGGTCTCTATGGCTAGGCCTTTTATGGTCACTATGATTGCTTGCACAGAACTGCTCCTAGTTTCCATTATGTCCCCATAAATCTTATATGCTTGTTATGATACATATTCCCAATAAACTACTTAGCCTTCTTGAGGATACCCTAGTCTGGATTGCCAAAGCAATCAATGCAAAGGCACTTCACTTCAGTGACCTCAACCATGATAATTCAGAACACATTGCTGATCTCATCCACCTATCGGGACTTGCATATCTAATGACTATCCCAACATGCCACAGACGAGAGGACCACAATAGAGATGATTACAGTATGTTTTTCTTTCTCCAACTCCACCAACACATAGGCCACAGACATCGTGACCGATTCCATCAATGACAAACATGCTATATTTGCTATGCATTCCCCATTTAAAATCATCCAAATTAACAAGTACACCACAACCAACTATTATTAAAAAAATACAGATCAAGATCGGGTCAGCTATATTTATTTATTTTATATTTGTTGACCGGGTTTGTCTGACTGGGCTACAAATGCCCATTTTCAGCGGAGGCCCGAAGAGAAAAGCTCCACCAGAAAATAGAAATTTTACATATTAAATACATATAGAAATACATTCATCAGTACCACAGATTACCGCATTCCAGTGCCACACATTACATTCATCAGTACCACACATTATTGCATTACAGTGTCATACATTAAACTGTGGCAAGTTAAATACATAGAAATGCATTCATCATAGGGATACATTCATAATTACATATTATATATATACAATAGTGCAATAGTTACATAGCTGAAATATTTTACTAGTTATGTTTGTACAGTGATGTACCAACAGGAGAAGATAAAGTAGTAAGTTTATTTATTGAAGGGAAGGAAGAGAGAAGAGAAGTAGAAGGTTATAGGGGAGTGTTTACGGGGGATAATTACATTGGCAAGTCCATTTTTCATTAAGGTATTTTCCAGTATATTGACTGGCATATCCTTAAAACTCTTCCTACAACTGGAAATGTGTTAACTTACTCTGTCAACATCACACATGGCATATCTGACAACTCAGCCCACCCTTAGAATCATTTATAATTAAATATACCCCACAAACTTAGATGACCACATACCTCAAAAGTTACATGATTTCCAGGGTACAAAATCTGGAAATGCTACAAAAACTAAATCTCCTGTGTTACTTTGAAAACTCAACCTGAAGAAACACCTCAAAAAAATCAAATTCCAAAAAGCAATTTCTTCACATCTCAGCAATGAGCAATGGCTATAAAATCAGTTTGGGAACAGATAAATCAACTGATCCACCCCAGGAGCAAAGAACTCCTTTATTCCTCCTTGTTGAGCCCAACACCACTACCCAATTTCAACAGTGCCCACATTAACTGGAAACAACTTTAACCCACACTGCATTAGTCTTACACTAACAAGAAAACTTTGTCTAAAGTAAACAAAATGGGATCTACAGGTCCTGATGTAATTCTCTCAAATTTACTAAGTTCATATATAGCTCAGTAGCAATCTATCTAAAAATGTTAACAAATAGAAGCCTCATACAAGACACAGTACACTAGTTATGAGAAGTATCCCTCTGACCATGCCATAAATGAGGGCCATCACTCGAAACCTGTAACTTCAGAACCACAGCTATTTATATACCCTAAGATTCCTGTGTTATATGCAGCTACAAAACTCTTAGCTCAATGAATCCAGAAATCTTCTCAGCAATGTCTAATGCAGCTTCTGTAACACTTCTATCAGTCACAAAATGCACAGTATTGACCTGAACAATGGCAAAGTAATTAACCCTGTTTTTGATTTCTCCGAAAACTGTGACACCATAACACACAACTGCATAATGCCTCATCAACTAACATATGCATAGCTTCTCATCACCTCTAAAAAATTATCCAGCTACTATCTGCCCATCCAGCACTAAATAATATTCTACACAACTATGTTCCCAGTTGGAGATTGCGATACGGTGACCAAGCACTCCTGTCTACAAATCTATCAAATCTGCAGGGCATTGTCTGCACTCATAAATGGTTTCCAAGGCCTGGAACTCCTTACCTGTAGTCATCAGGTCAATATCCTCCCTCCCATCTATCAAAACCACTAAAATCTGTCTCAGTTCTTGGTCAAAACCAGGATAAACTACATCCGTAAATGTGAACAAGTACCTTTTCATTCCTTATACCTCCTTACTCTCCCTTCTTAACTTACTTTCTTACTTCTATCAAATTCTCTTCTCTGGGACGGCCACGGTGGTGCAGCGGTTAGCATTGTCACCTCACAGCAAGAGCTTCTCCGGTTCGATCTTCGGCTGGGGGGCCTTCTGTGCGGAGTCTGTATGTCCTCCGTGTGGTCGCGTGGGTTTCCTCCCACATCCCAAAGACATGCTGTAGGTGGATTGGGCACTCTAAATTGGCCCTAAGTGTGAGTGCATGCATGTGTGTGCCTTCTGTGGAAGTTAGGCGCCTGGCTGGCAACTCAACACCGTAAAACTCCACTACCATTCATGAGCGGACAGATGATTCGCTGTGGTAATTGGGAAAAGCCGAAACAAGAAGATCAAATTCTCTTCTCTGACTTTCTCTCTAAATATGCCACGTCTGTTCTTCCCTCACTTCATATTACAATTTGTGTTTATATTACACTAACTTGCCTTTAATTTCTCTACAAACTGTCTAAAGTTTCTCTAAATATTAAAATTATTGTCATATAACTTATACTGATTCTTAACCAATGATTTTTTACATTTTGTCTAATTTGTTATAATTATTTAAACTGCAGATGTTTTCTTTTATTTTTGAAGACTGTAAAATTATTGTTCTTTAAATATTTTGTAATAAGTTAGAGCCTTTCTCTCCTGGCCTCCGCTGAAATGGGCTTCTACTCGATCAGGCTTTCCCGGTAATCAAATATCAGTAAATAAATAATCACTCAGGCAGTGTTGCTCTAGGGTTCTCTAACACCTCCTTAAACTGGTCTTATAACTTAATTGGTGCTTACTTGGCTACTGATCTGTGAGTATCTTAAGAAGACTAGCCTTACGGTCCTATGGTAACTTTTATCCCTTATGTTTTGCATATGGTTCCACTGAAGTGGTACTCTCTGTGATACAAACCTATCCCTCCAAAACGTTCTATTTATTTTACAAAAGAGAATGAAATCCCTTGAATAGGTGTTTATAATCCATTGGACTTGCGAATGTGTAACAGGTCCGACAGAACAGGGTCTTCTGAAGCTCTGTACGCAAGGCAGAGGTCACCTCTCAGTAGCTTATAGGATACAGAAAAGAGAGAAAAGGCTTTGAGATGGTCTGCACCATTTTTATGATATAGACCCTTGATTTTTTAATTAATTTATTTATTTTAATTGAGAAAGCATTGTGCTTGTTCCAGTTGTAACAAGTGTTTGAACAGGTACATACCAAAAGGGGCATTATACTTAATGATCAGCCTAATGAGTGCCAAGTACAATAGGACAATTACCTCCCTGGATCTGAAAACAATACCTTTAGATATAAGCTACATAATGAAAAGGGACATCCTTACAACACTGGACATGTGGTGATCAAAGCATAGCTCACTGGCAACATACGTTCCCAGCTTACTAACTACAGGATCAATTTTCAGGGGACAGCTGTCAATGTGATCGCTATAAAGGAAGTCATTCTTGCTGAAGGATACAATTACACACTTCTTGGCATTTAGTTTTAGTTCATGGTTTTGACACCAGCTATTTGTTAGGACACCCCATCTTGAAAGATCTTGATATCCTCTCGGAAGTTTATGACAACACCAAGTTTGCAGTCATCTGTAAACTTGGTGATCCACAAAACCATAGCATTAGCTTTGACCTCTATGAAGTAAATGTCAAAGAGTAGTGGCTCAAGGACTGAACCCTGGGGTACACCACTAGTGACTGGTCTTTTGGATGAGGTGCAACCACCAACCTTAACTTCATGAGTTTTATTTAAAAGCCAATGTGCTACCCAATGAGTTTCACTGGGACTGCCATTTATCTGGGAGATCACAGACAATGGAAGCAAGTGCTGTAGAAAAGACCATAAACTGTAAGAATACAGCACAGACAGCCCAATGAATTACAGCACACTGCTTTTTTCAGAGACAGCACTTCACAAAGTGAAACATAAACGCTTATATCCACAAGTACGTTTTCATCTATACAGACGTATAGAAGCCTGTATAGACGAAAACGTACTTGTGGATATAAGCGTTTATGTTTCACTTTGTGGAGTGCTGTCTCTGAATAAACCAGTGTGCTGTAATTCGTTGGGCTGTCTGTGCTGTATTCTTACAATTTATCTGGGAGAGCTTATCTATCATACTTGAATGTGGGATGATGTTGAATGCCTTTGGAAGGTCTAGGTATGTGGTGTTCACTGGTTTAGTAACTTTTTCAAAGTCGTCGCCCAAGTTAAGTTGACAGGACCTGCCCTTGACAAATCTGAACTGGGTTGGGGCAAGACTCCATAGATTATTTATATCAATTCCATAATGATTCTTTATATAGCCTTGCAGTTGAGATTGGTCAGGTTTATGGGTCTGTTATTACCCAGATCCACTGAAGCACCACCTTTATGCAAGGGAATGACTGCTGCTGCCCTCCATTAATCTGGCAATATGCCTGTTTTGATAATGAATACCTTCTGTAGAGGATCAGACAAGTCATGTTTCAGACTAACCAGTAGGCAGCCTGGTATGTTATCTGGATTGATAGATATAGTGATCCTGGCCTAAGATAGTGCCTTGAGAACTTGTTCCTGGGAGACTTGAGGGGTGTGTATAAATGGGTAAATGATCTGAGAACACTGGGGGGATAGAGTCTGAGCTAAATTTGTCCACCAGTAGACTGGCTATATCCTCTGGGTCTGACTATGTGATGATATGTACTATTACCACTGCTCAGTAATGAGCATTGTTTCTGATATTTTTAACATACTTAAAGAAAGCTTTGTGGTTATCACTCACGTGGGCTGCTATTTTTACCTCAAATCTGGTTGTGGTTGATTTCATCAGGGACCAGAGCTCCTTATTTTGTTTAGCAAAAGTGCTTATGGCATCCTGACAGATTTATTTCTGCATGCAATGAGGTTTTCTTTTATTTTAGAGCCTGTTTATATTTGGGTTCTACCATAGGGGTTTATTTTTGAATTTGGCATTGTATTAATGCATCGATGCAGTTACTTACATGTGCACAGCATTTGGCAGCAAAGGATTCCACATAAGTAGTAGCGCCATCAAGATGGAATGGGCTTATGAATTGAGCCAGATCATCACTCAGTTTGAACGGATTAACATTTGCATAATCTCTAAAGACTGACTTATTGGAAGATACTTCAGGCTTCATTTTTAAGGTGAATGTGATTAACTTTTAGTCTGATATGACGAGGGAGGAAGTCACAGTGGGCAGGCAGCATGATGCCCAATATTGGTACTTTCACAACATACGGCATGAAGTGGTCATTCACCTGTGCCACAGAACACAATGTAGATAAAGGCATCCTCTAAGATTCTATCATAGGTCCACCACTGTTTAATTCATTTTTAAACTCAAGTATAATGCCATGAATTAGCCAGCTCTACTATGTAGAACCATATCTTTAAACAGTGCTCAGGCCAATGGTGATGGACAGGATGGCAGACGAGATCCAACAGACAGGAGGCCCCATGGACTATGATGTTTGCAGATGACATTGTGATCTGTAATGAGAGTAGGGAACAGGTTGAGGAGACCCCGGAGAGGTGGAGATATGCTCTAGAAAGGAGAGGAATGAAGGTCAGCAGGACGAAGACATAATATATGTGTGTGAATGAGAGGGAGGACAGAGGAATGGTGAGGATGCAGGGAGTAGTGTTGGCGAAGGTGGATAAGTTTAAGTACTTGGGATCAACAGTTCAGAGTAATTGTGAGTGTGGAAGAGAGGTGAAGAAGAGAGTACAGGCACGGGGGAAAGGGTGGAGAAGAGTGTCAGGAGTGATTTGTGACTAACGGGTACCAGTAGTGAAAGGGAAGGTCTACAAGAGGGTGGTGAGACCAGCTGTGTATGGGTTGGAGACGGTAGCATTGACAAAACGGCAGGAATCAGAGCTGGAAGTGGCAGAGTTAAAGATGTTAAGATTTGCACTGGGTATGACAAGGATGGACAGGATTAGGAATCAGTGTATTAGAGGATCAGCTCAGGTTGGACCGTTTGGAGACAAAGTCAGTGAGGTGAGATTACGTTGGTTTGGACATCTGCTGAGGAGGGATGCTGGGTATATTTGGAAAAGGATGCTAAGGATGGAGCTGCCAGGTGAGAGGAAGGCCTAAGATAAGGTTTATGGATGTGGTGAGAGAGGACATGCAGGTGGTTGGTGTGATAGAGTAAGATGCAGAGGATAGGAAGAAATGGAAACAGATGATCTGCTGTAAACAGCCGAAAGAGAAGAAGAAGATTTACTTACATATTAAAAAAAAGCTACTAGATAATAGGGTCCCTGTTATTTCTTAAAATACTACCCCCATTCCAAGCTAAAGACTCAAACATACAATACCTTATCACTTCCAAAACACTTCAACTGCAGTGTCATTTGTCCCAGGCTTCCACTTCAGCTAAAAAGTCAGAGTGGAAGTAATGTACTACAAATGTGTCAACTGACACCTTTCTCCAATAAAATGAACTCCTCTCTGTGCCACCTCACCTACTCTTCCCTCAGCAAAACTTCCACTCATGTCTTCTTCCTGCATTGGTACTATCTGCAGAGGAATCTAAGCTCAATAGAGGTTAGCCATATTTAGAAGTCAAGAAGATACATTCATCATGTGAATGCCTTGTTCAAAACTACCTTGACAGAACTAGAAGCAAGTTCCAGGAAGGCACCAGAAGCAGTAATTCCTACTACAAACGAGAAAAACTTCAAAAATTGCTACACTTTAAACAAGTGTGCATGCTTCAGGGACGAATCCACAACTTAAGTGGCCTGTACGTAACACTACATGCCATAAATTCAAAGCTTGCAGCAAGACTGTCCATATCCCACATTTCTAATATTCGTCTTGCATTCATACAAGGACTTGATCAAAACTGTTATTTCTTACTTGCAGTGCAAATGTAGAAATCCCACTGTTCTATTAAATGTCTATACAGGAAGTATACTCTTAAAAAAAACTCTTACCTGAAACTTATTGAACTGTTAGCGTAGTACAACGCAACTTACAGTGGATATAAAAAGTTTACACACCCCTGTTAAAATGCAAGGTTTTTGTGATATAAAAAATGAGACCACAATAAGTCATTTCAAAACTTTTCCCACCTTTAATGTGACCTATAACCTGTACAATTCAATTGAAAAACAAACAAATCTGTCGGGGAAAAAATATAAAAAATAAAAAAATGTACAATAAGCTGGTTGCATAAGTGTGTACACCCTTAAACTAATACTTTGTTGAAGCAGCTTTTGATTTAATTACAGCATTCAGCCTTCTTGGGTACACACCTGCCATCAATTAAAGAGACTGATTAACCCCAAATAAAGTTCAGTTGTCCTAGTAGGATTTTCCTGACATATACTCAGTTGCCTGCTACAGCAAAAGCTATGGTTCACAGAGAGCTTACAAAGCATCACAGGGATCTCATTGTTGAAAGGTATCAGTCAGGAGAAGGGTACAAAAAAATTTCCACAGCATTGGATATACCATGGAACACAGTGAAGACAGTCATCAAAAAGTGGAGAAAATATGGGACAACAGTGACATTGCACAGAACTAGACATCCCTCCAAATTTGATGAAAAGACGAAACAAAAACTGGTCAGGGAGGCTGTCAACAGACCTACAGCAACACTGAAGGAGCTGCAGGAATTTCCGGCAAGTACTGGTTGTATACTACATGTGACAACAATCTTCCGTATTCTCCATATGCCTGGGCTATGGGGTAGGGTTGCAAGACAGAAGCCTTTTCTTACACAGAAAAACATCCAGGCCTGACTAAAATTTACAAAACAATATATCAAGTCTCCCAAAATGTGTTATGGTCTGATGAGACCAAGGTTGGCCACAATTCCAAAAGGTACATTTGGCGCAAAAACAACACTTTGCATCACCAAAAGAACACCATCCCCACGGTGAATCATGGTGGTGGCAGTATCATGCTTTGGGGTTGCACTTCTTCAGCTGGAACTGGGGCTTTAGTCACAATGGAGGGAATTATGAACAGTTCCAAATACCAGTCACTTTTGGCTCAAAACCTTCAGGCGTCTGCTAGAAAGCTGAAGATGAGGAATTTCACCTTTCAACATGGCAATGACCCCAAGCATACATCCAAATCAGCAAAAGAATGGCTTCGCCAGAAGATAATTACAGTTTTGGAATGGCCCAGCCAGAGCCCAGACCTAAATCCAATAGAAAATATGTGGGGTGACCTGTAGAGGGCTGTGCACAAGAGATGCCCTCACAATCTGACAGATGTGGAGTGCTTTTGCAAGGAAGAGTGAGCAAATATTGCAAAGTCAAGATGTGCCATGCTGATAGACTCCTACCCAAGAAGACTGAATGCTGTAATTAAATCAAAAGATGTTTCAATAAAGTATTAGTTTAAGGGTCTGCACACTTATGCAACTAGCTTATTGTATGTTTTTTTATTTTTTATATTTTCCCCCCTAACACATTTGTTTGCTTTTCAATTGAATTGTACAGGTTGTAGGTCACATTAAAGGTGGGACAAGTTTTGAAATAATTTATTGTGGTCTCATTTTTTATATCACAAAACCTGGCATTTTAACAGGGTTGTGTACACTTTTTATATCCACTGTACCTGCAAGGAGCTGTTTGTACTCCTTGCATGCCTGCAATGCAATTCTGAAAATTTCACTGTTCTAAAATATCTTAACATCCTTAAAAGGAATGTCACAGTATCACTACTTGTGTCACATGCAATTTACTGTACTACTTTTGATATTTCTGCCAAATTCTTGTATATGGTTTCTTGTCAAATCAGTGTGTATATATAACAGTTTTCACCTGAATGACATTATATTTACTCAGCATATTTTTATAACTGTATATATTGTTTTTTTATTCGGTATATGGAGTAGTACTTCGCAGGTCTTGAAAGAAAATAGGTCAATACAAAAATGGACAACCCAGGGAACAAAACATAAAAAAAGCTGGTAATGACCGATGCCATTCTACTTCTCTACTCCCAACAGGTTGGCCTGTAATGTAGGTAAGATCTAATTGCAAATAAAAAATCAGTTTAGGGTAGAAAACTGGTAGGAACAGGTTAGGCAGCAGATACATTCATGACTCTGCACACTGGCATGGTGACCATTCGCACTGCAGCTAAGTCATTTATCACCTAAAGTATAAGCAACTGGATGTAGCTAAATTCTTGTGGCACTGAGTCTTTGAGGGCTTAATAAAGATCTGCCTTTACCTAACACACCAAAATTCCCTCTTTTCAGAACAGTTACTGTATCCTTTGTGGTGGGAAGCAGCCAAGAGATGTGAGAGTGCCTATGCCTGCAGCAAACAAAAAGTTTATAGGTATTAGTACAAAGAGCAAGGACATGGTTGTCTAAAGCCTTTGCCTTGCGTACACAAGGTAAAATGTTTAATCCTGACCTCTAGTCAATGTCTGTGTGGAGTCTGCATGTTTTCCCTATGTCTGTGTGGGGATCATCCCACCTCCCAAAAAACATGTTCTACGTTTCCACATCAAGGACTGAAGGTATTGGTTTCAAATCCAACCTCTCCAATTGAGCATGAGATGTATACCAAAAGACTGCATCAAAAAAATTAAACAGAGTCATAGGTAGCAGCAGCACACACTCCAGGTAGTGCCCATGAGGGGAACTGCTCTGTAGACCCATCCACTTTAGGCATCAACTGTACTGTGCTGAATCCTACAGACAAGAGAACATACATCACAGACTATGCATCATGTCAGGGCTAGGCATCCGACAGTATAAAAACTGGATGCAGGTGATTTGGTCATGTTAACTAATGTTGCCAAAAATATCATTGGTAGTTGCCAGTACTAAATGGATTCAAGACCCAGCCTACTCTGTCCTGTGACAGGTACCCACTATGCATCCATACTGCCAAGTGGGTATGCACTCTCCATAAAGCCCAGCAGCCTTCAGTCAATTAGCAACTAGCTGGCTGGTGTACAGTTATCCAGCCCTGGTTACTTGGGATAGCTGCGCTGAGCAAAAGCTGGACATAAAAAACAATCACCCTACCAAGAAATGAACTAAGGATAGTTACATTGAATACAAGTTCACCAACATGGTTCAGCTTGGAAGTGTGTGACAAAATGGTAAGGAGAAAGCTGGACATCCTGTTTATCCAAGAGACAAAATGGAAGGACAGTGCGTCAGAGTCACTTGGCCTGGAATCCAGAGACTACTACGTAGGGGAAGGGCAATCTTAAAATGGCATAGATATTGTGTAGAGGTTGAGTCTTCTTAAGACAGAGAGGGATGTCATCAAAATTAGTGACAGACTCATGGAATCATGTAATGACAAGGCAGTATTCATAATCTCAGCCTATGCTTCACAGCAGGGCTGTGATGGCAAGAAAAAGATTCAAGTAGCAGTTGCAGGACCTACTAGATAAAACGGAACAAAATAAACTGGTGTTGATAACGGCAAATTTGAATGCGCACATAACAGGATATGATTACTGACAGTCTAAATAGGTGGGGCAAAAGGATTAAAAAAAGGCATGTCATTCTAGACTTCTGTCTGGCAAATGGCTTGATGGTGGCCAACACAGGGATCATCAAGAGACCAGCACATTATCAATTACAAGAATGGTCAACATGCAACTCAGGTCAACTTCTTATTTTACTTATTTATTTTATTTATTGACATTTGTTAACCGGGTTGGTCCAGCTGGGCTTGTGGCCCATTTTCAGTGGAGACCCGAGGAGAAAAGCTCCAAAAAAAAAAAAAAAACACAAATAGTTTGCAAAGAATCAAACATGCGAGTCAAAAATATGGTCAAAATCAGTTATACAAGAACATTAGAGAGACAAAGCAGAAATGCAAACACATGATATATACATATCAGTATTTTTACAGACTAAAAAATATATTTACATATTTACAAAAAGAGTCAAGTCCAACAGTATTGATTGTAGAGTTTAAGAAGTATCCACAATAGTGGAGTACTTACCTGTATGTGAAGGGACTTAAAATGTATACAGTAGGGTTGTGGGGAGCATAGGTAGGGGGTTGACAAGGACATATTTTGGAGCCAAGCAGATGAAGTTTGAGTTTTTCTTTAAAGTGGGATGGGTGAATGATGGAACAAATGTCTCATGGGAGTTTCTTCCAGGCTTGGGCGACAGAGTGTTTATACAGGAGTTTGCCAGCTATTTTTTGGGGTTGGTAGATTTGTGGTAGATGCTGATTAGAGGTACGGAGAGTCTGTGGAGGAGTGTAGATAGAGAAGGAAGAGAGAGCAGGGCAGGATGAAGGTTTGTAAAGAATGAAGTGTAATTTTTGAAGTTGTGACAGCAGTAGAAGATGGGGAAATTCTAACCAGTGGAGAGTATTTAGGGCAAGGCAGTGATGTGTATTGTATGGAGTGTTTGTGATAAATCTTGCTATCTTGTGGTCAAGGTTGTTGGAGTTTGTTTAACATAGTAGTTTGGATGTTGGTGAGTACTGGGGCAGCATATAGAAGGGAGGAGAGGAGAAGAGCTTGTGCAAGGGAGAGTCTGGCATTTGTAGTTAGAAATGTTTTGTTGCAATACAGTAAACCAAGTTTCTGGTGATTTTTTTATGCTTGGGAGGATGTACAAGTTGAATTTGAGTTCATCATCTATGATGACCCCAAGGAGTTTAGTGTGTGCTTCAGGATGGATAATATTGTTATTAGAGGAAGTAATAGTAAAGGTGGATTTGAGGTGAGAGAGAGATCGGGGGAAAAATAAGAGTTTGGTCTTTTTAGGGTTGAGAATGAGTAGATTCCTGGACAACTACTGTTCAGTGTATAGCAAGGCCTGTTGAGTAAGAATGTGGTGATTGGAGATGAGAGTTGAGTCGTCTGTATATTGGATGAGGGAGGACTGTTTACAAGAAGTATAGAGATAATTGGTAAAGACATTAAATAGGAGGGTACCCAGGATGGAACCTTGCGGTACCCCAGTTGGGATAGGTATGAATGGAGAAGTGGAAGAGAGCCATTTAACAGACTGCTGCCTGCAGGATAAGTAACTTAAGAACCAGGCAAGTGAGGAAGAAGATATACTGAGGTCTGCAAGTTTAGATAGCAGTAGGGGATGGGAGACTGTATCAAAGGCTTTGGAAAGGTCAAGAAAGAGACATGATATGAGTTTGTTATTGTCTAGGGCCTTGGCAATGGTATGTGTAAAGGATAAGAGGGCAGTAGTTGTGCTGTGGTTGGGACGGAAACCATGCTGAGTGGGAGTAAGGAGGTTATGCTGGAGGAGGTAGATGAGTAGTTTTGAGTGGATACATTTTTTGAGAATCTTAGAGAGGGGAGATAGAATAGCTACAGGTCGGTAGTTAGATGGGTCTGTAGAGTTTCCACCTTTATGCAGGGGAATAGTGAAAAAGGATTTCCATAGGGTAGGGACAGTGGATTCCTGAAGAGATCTATTGTTTAGTATGCTCGATAGGCAATGGAGTCAGCAGCAAGTTTGAGGAAGGTAGGAAGTAGATTGTCAGTGGAGGGAGAGCAGGGTTTGAGTTTGTGAAGAAGAGATCTGGTGTAGGAAATGGATGTAAAGAGAATAGTTGTCAATTACAAGGATTGGGAGGGGTAGGCAGAGAAGATGTGTTACAGTTGGAAGGTATGAGTGTGTGAATGGTTTCAATAAAGTGTTTACTGAGAAGAGTAGCAGTTTCCAGAGGAGCTGTATTTGGGTAGGGTCAGCCTGGATAGAGAATTTTGTTAACAGTGTACCAGAACTTACGAGGGTTGGATTTGTTATTGAATTGGGTAGAGTTATAAAAAGGACTTCTTGTCATTATTAGTTTGTTTTTCTGTAAGATTTCTGAGGTATCTATAATTATGTAACAGTGGTAATACTTTGTTTTGATCCCGGCTTTCCAAGCTCTATCTCTTTTTAGCATAAGGGACTTAGTTTCTTTTGAGAGCCAGGGAGCATAAATGGGTTTTATTCTAACCTTCCTACAGGGATCAAGGGAGTTCAGGGTATTCAGGAAGATGCTACTGACCCTAGTAATTGTGATACTGAGACAGATTTGTTTAAGGATGGACCAGTCAATGGTGGATAGAATAGAGTTGAACTGGACTACATTAAAATTACAGAGTTTTCGGCAATCTCTATAAAGGTGGGGTTTGGGGGGGTTGGATGGTGTATCTAAGGACTGAGGTGGGGAGGTGATCGCTAGGTTGGTCTGGGAGGGTATTGGGGTTGTGGTAGTGGTGAGGGGAGTTGGTGAGTATCCAGTCAATTATGGAGCCGGAAGATGAGTTTTTATGCAGGCAGGTGGGTGAAGCTATCAGTTGATGGAAACCATACAGGTTGATGCTGACTTGTGGAGAGTCAGTCTAAGTTTAGACCAATCTAGGTTAACATCACCTAAAATGAGGGTTTCACAGGGAATACTGTGGGACAACCAGGATAAGCTATTCTCTAAAGTGGATGAATTGTTTCCAGAGGGATATAGATGGCGGCAACAGCTAATTTTTTGTGAGGGTTAAGGTGGCAATTAAGGATGATGAGTTCAACTGGGTGAAAGTCAGAGATGGGTGTGGGGAAAGGTGAGAGATTGAGGCTATTGGAGTGGAGGATGGCTACACCCCCTTTTTTGGGAATCTATCCGAGAGATAGATGTTATAGCCTGGTGGGAGAATTTCATTGTTAGTAATATGTGGCTTAAGAAAGGTTTCAGATAAGGAAAAGATGTGAGGGTTTGTATGCATTATCCAGACATGGAAATTGGTGATTTTGTTGGTTAGGCTTTGAATATTTAGAGAGTAGATTGCCAGGTGTCTGGATATGGATGAGTTTAGTGTAAGAGGCTGGGTATGGTGAGAAGTGTTTGGGGAAGGAACGGAGGTAGAAGATAAGGGGGGTATTTGAATGAGGGGAGAGGGGAAGGGGCCAGGGTTGGGGTGGACATCCCCAGATATGAGTAAGTTATTAGTGGGAAGAGGGAGCACAGTAGTACATAGATATAGTTTGTGTAACTTGGGTTTAGATTTGTAGGTAGGAGGGTGGATTTGCAATACAGACAGTTTGTGATTGAAGAGGTGGACAGGTTGAAAAGGGCTGGGGAGATATGAAAGCAGAAGGTGTAGAATGAGTGTCAAAGATATAGGAGGTAGGAGAGCATAACAGAGAATAAGAAAGGTGTGAGTGATAAGAGGTTAGAGCAGAGAGTAGGAGTGAGGTGGTAATGATAAGGCATTTCATTTTTGATGGAGGGTGTAGAGGTTATAGACAGGGTGTAATAATAGGGGAAGGAAGTGATGTATTTGGAGTCTTGACAGGAAGTAGTTTGTCAGTGGATGTTGGGGAAGGAATGGGAGGGAGTGGATGGTATAAAGGAAATTGTAATGGGGTGGGTGGGAATGGGGGTAGGGAAGCAGAGCAAGCAATGCCAGGTCAGCAGTGTGAAACAGCACTGAAAATAACAATCAGAAAGGAAGCAACTGTGAAAATCAGAGCTGAAGATGTAAGAAGACAGCAAGCCAGTGATGGAAATGATGAAAATCAGAGGTGAAGAGGTAAGAAAACAGCAAGCCAGAGATGGAAATGTTGCAGATATAAATTTAAATTCAGGAGACAAAGGGTACAGAAGACATACTAGGGGTTAAATAGCACTCTAGAATGTGGCTGGCAACATTAAACCTACATTACACTGGAACTATTGAGAGTTAAAATAACATTAAACTAAAAGCTATTGGAAATATTGTTAGTTAAAACAACAAGGAATATGGTAGACTGCTGGCGTTGTGCTGCCTCCTGGTGGCCAAAGTAAGTTACTACAGCCATAAACACTAACCTGCATGTGTGCTCACCTGCCATTTAGTAATACTTTAAATGATAAGGAGCAGTTCACTTTTTAAAAAGCAGATAGTCTTAAAAACACATTCAAAGTGTGGATAAATTACAGTAGAAGGAACACCTACAGTTGAGCTAGAAAGCTGTAGTTTTTAGTTTGTTTTTGGAGCTGCTTCAGGCAGGTAACTTAAGCAGATTTCTAACACTTTCACAAGGCATTTTGCTGGGTGAGTCTGTTGGGCAGGGGATGACCACAGAGTGTTTAACCTGTCAGGAGAAGTTGCAAGAGATAAGGGGGGCACATAGAAAAGGTTATACCAAGAAAGCAAGAAAAGACATATGCGAGACCAGACCTAGAAAAACCCTAGAGAATCAGAAGGATAAGTGAGGTATAATACAGACAAGAAATAACCAGTGTAGCAATAACAGTATTCCCAGTTGACTAAGCCCTGAAAGCAGAGCAGATACTACTTTTTAAACAACTAATGTAGCACTTCCTATTAGTAAGGAAAGGACATTGGGGGTAGAATAAGAGATTACAGTCATGCCCAGTTAAATCTTTGGCCCCAGTTTAAAGCACTGAGCCACAATCAGCTGCAAGCAGGAGTCAAAGGCGGCTCTGTGGTCATAAGGAAAGCTGGTGGTAGAATTCAGTAGCCCAGGAACCTATCAACAGGAAAGTAGAAGTGCAAGAAGAAGTAAGAGACAGAAAAGACATACTAGGCTAAGAAGGAATGTTGGTAGGGTAACAAAGTAGTCACAATGGGAAAGCATGAGGAATTAGAGAAGCTACCAGTTAAGTGAGTGACAGTAGATGGTACAAAGAAATCCTATCAGGCGGCAATGCAATGACAAAGATGAAGATGGCCAAAATACACCATTTATGACTATCTCCTCCTCACTAGTCCACAGGTCAGCAAAGTCAATATTGGAAAGAGTACATCCAGCAGCTTTTGAATGAAGAAAACATCACATAAGCTGTACTGCCCATGCACAATCTACAATGAAGGGTGGAGGAAGAAGAAGAACCCACCTAGAAGTACAGCACTAAGGAAAATGAAATCAGGGAAAAGCAGCAGACTCAGATATCACCCTGGATATAATCAACATGTTGGGAAAGTTAGGGGAGAAACAGCTCTTAAGGCTACTCATCAGAATATGGAAGGGAAAGCATAAATGACTGCAGAATAAGCATTCTAGAACCAGTGTATAAGAACAGAGAGGACATTTACATCTGCGGGCAGTAGAGAGGAATCAAACTCCTATCATATTGCATGACAATACTGGAGAGAGTGATCGATAAAGTACAGTTTTGTACCTACCATAAATGTAGATGTTCGAGTGTTCACCCTGCTGCAGTCATCACACTTGGGTTATCCTGCCGTCAGGTGGTCCCCGCAGTCGGCCCGAATTCCAAAGTCTTGGTCCAGCGTCGGTTGCTGTCACTTCTTCCCTGACGTCAGTGCGCCAGGGGTATATAAGAGGCATCCAACACCATTTTCTTCAGTTTTTCTTGCCCCAGATGTCAGGTGCCCCCAGTAGGTAGGCAATATATATATATATATATATATATATATATATATATATATATATATACACACACATATAGCTAGATAAAAAAATAAAACAATACCCTTAGGCACAAGCAAATACACCAGAGAGGTAGTATAGGATAGAGTGGTAGAGATAAGTTCAGCTAGTTCAGAGGGGATGGAGGGAGGGTAACCTGGACTGCAGCAGGGTGAACGCTCGAACATCTACATTTATGGTAGGTACAAAACTGTACTATGTTCATTGTGTTACCCTGCTGCAGTCATCACACTTGGGTTGAATCCCAAAGCTAAGGATGAGAGGTGGAGTCAAACAGGGTTAGAAGAAGCTAGTAGGCCCTGCAAAACTGCAGTGGCAAAACCAGCTGTAGTCTTAGAATATAGAGGTAAGTGATAGTGTTTGGTGAAGGTGTGCACTGAACTCCAAGTTGCAGCTACCAGAATATCCTTGGTTGGCACTCCCCTGAGAAAGGCTGCTGATGTAGCTGTAGCCCTGGTGGAGTGGGGCCTAATGTTAGCCGGTACCGGTTTCCCATGATGTGTGTAGCAGAAACGTATGCAATGCTCTATCCATTTAGAAATGGTCTGTTTTGAAATAGCTTTTCCTTGTGATCCTGTAGCATAGGCTACAAAGAGCTGGTCAGTTTTTCTGAAAGCCTTAGTTTTATCCAAGTAGTAACGTAATTGCCTGTGAATGTTCAAAGAGTGCAGGAGTCTTTCTCCTTTGTTCTGGTGATTTGGGAAAAAGGTGGGCAAATGAATGGTTTGGTTTAGGGCCACACTGGATACCACCTTTGGCATAAAGGAAGGGTTAGTTCGTAGAGAGACTCTGTCTTGATGAAAAATGAGGAAAGGTTCCACTGCCATTAGTGCCTGTAGCTCTGAGACTCTTCTAGCTGAGGTTATTGCTAGTAGCAGGGCAGTTTTCCATGAAAGAAATTTTAAATCAGCTGAAAAAGCTGGTTCAAAGGGCGGCAGTGTAAGCTTTTCCAAAATTGAGATCCCAAGTAGGTGTTGGTGCTCTCCTTGGCGGTCTTATGTTCCTAGCCCCTCTGAGGTAATGTCTTAGGTGTGGATGTGAGAATAAAGGAGGATCCGTGTTGTAATGAGCTGAAATTGCTGAGGCGTGGATCTTAATATATGAAAAGGAAAGTCCTTTGTGTAACATCTCAGTTAAATATTGTAGAATCTGAGGAATGTTTGGATCAAGGGGATTTTGGCCTTTAGCTTGGGTCCAGGTGCAAAATCTTTTCCATTTGTCTGAATAGGTTTTCCTGGTGCTGGGCCTCCTGGCCTCCAGAATGACATCCATAACAGCTTTTGATAAAGGTGTTGGCTGGTTGTTTAGGTAATTTGCCATGCAGCCAGGTTTAAAGTCTTGAGCTGGCTGTGTAGAATCTGATTGTCTCGCTGGGTAAGCAGGTGAGGAATTTGTGGCAAAATCCATGGTGGGCCGTGGGCCATGTTCCTTAAAATTGGATACCAATGCTGGCGTGGCCAGTCTGGTGCAACGAGTATCATTTGTGGCCTCTCTAATCTGACTTTCAGCAGTACCTTTGCTAGAAGAGACAGTGGAGGGAAGGCATACACTGTTAATGTTTTCCAACTGAATGAGAGGGCGTCCACTTTCCAAGCTAGTGGATGGAATGTCCTTGTGCAAAATTTTTGAAGTTGGTAGTTGTGGGGGCTTGCAAACAGATCTACGTCTGGGTGTCCCCATTTTTGAGCTATCATTGCAAACACTTGTGGATCTAGTTTCCATTCGTGTGGATCCATGATGTTTCTGCTTAGGTCGTCTGCCAATGTGTTTTTCTTTCCTGGCAGGAATTGTGCTTGTAATTGAACCTGGTAAGACAGTGCAGTGTTCCACAAGGTCATTGCTTGCCTGCATAGAGGGTAGGAATGTGTGCCCCCTTGCTTGTTTATGTACCACATTACTGTGGTATTGTCAGTCTTTATTATTAGTTGTCCTGGGTGTAAAAGGTCCTTGAAAGCTGTTAGGGCATTCTGTACTGCTAGCATTTCTTTTTGATTGATATGCAGATGTCTCTGATCTGTAGTCCATTTGTCCTGAATGCACTGTCCTGCCATGTGTGCTCCCCAGGCATAGCCCGATGCATCTGTTGTCATAGTTTGCCTGGCTGTGGGTAAGGTGAAAGGCTGACCCTTGTTGAGGTGACATGCCTGTGCCCACCATAGAAACTCCTGTTGAAGGCAGGGAATGAGTGGTATTGTTTCCAAGCTGCGGCTGTGCTGAGTCCATACACTTTTCAGGTACCACTGTAATTTCCTCATATGCAGTTTTGCAACTGATATTAGTAGTATGCAAGATGCCACGAATCCCAAGGCCTGCAGAATTTTTCTTACAGGGAGTTGGGTCTTTGTTGCCATTATTTTGAAATATTGAGTCAGCTGTTGTTGCTTGTCTGGCATGAGATAAGCCATCTGGGCCGTTGTATTTAAGCTGGCACCCAGGAATATTATGTTTTGTGAGGGCACTAGTTTTGATTTCTGTTCATTTACTGTGTACCCTAGGCAACTTAGAAGGTGTTTGACAAATGCCAGATGCTTTAAAAGAATGTCCTTGCTTTCTGCTTGAATAAGGCAGTCGTCCAGGTATGGGTATATCTGAATTCCTCTTTGTCTGCAGTATGCAATTACTGGTGCCAGGCATTTTGTGAAGACCCTGGGTGCAGTAGATAAGTCAAAGGGCAGTGCATAGAATTGATAATGCATTGAACCTGCAATGAAGCGGAGGTATCTTCTGCAATTTTGTCTGATAGGGACATGCAGGTATGCCTCCTCGAGGTCCAAAGTTACTAGCCAAGCATTCTTGCCCAGCATGGGAAGAAGCTGCTGTAGTGTTAGCATGAATTTTGGTACTTGCAGATAGGAGTTCAGAATTGAAAGATCCAGAATGGGTCTCTATGCTTTGTCCTTTCTTGGGACTAGGAAGAGTCTTGAGAAAAATCCTTGTCCTTGCTCCTGTGTAGGTACCTGTTGAATGGCTCTCATGTCCATGAGAGCTGTAATTTGTTTTTGTGCCTCTGCCCATTGATTTGGTGGCAGGTTTGGCATTCCTTTTATCCTTGGTAAGGAATGAAAGTGGAATCTGTATCCTTGAGAGACAATGTTTAAAACCCATTTGTCTTTTGTGATGATGTGCCAGTTGTCTGCAAAAAATGCTAATTTTCCTCCCAAGGGAGCTGCCAGGAGAGATTTGCTTGGTAGTCTGAGGATTGAGTCATTGTGTTTGTCTTCTGCTAGCTTGGGGCCTGTCTTATCATCCTTTCTGGGTAGCAGTACCCCATTGGCAAGGTTTGTAAGGGCCTTGTGACTGACCTCTGCCTCTTGGGCATCTGTATTTGCCCCTCTGTGATCTGTCAGAAGCTGGAAAGGACCAGTTTTTTGTTGGCCAATTTCTGCTGAAACGAGGGGGTTGTACCTGCAAAAAATCCTTGACCGTTTGCATCGACTTTGCTTTATCCTCCATTTTCTTTAAAACCTCCTCTGCTTTGACACCAAATAATACATCCTGCTGTAAAGGTGCATCCAATAATTTTGCTTTAACATGGTCAGGAAGAGTTTGTTCTTTTAACCAAGTATGTCTACGTATGACAGAGCCAGTAACAGCTGCTCTACAGGAAGCTTCCAATGAATCAAATCCGCATTGTAAAGTATGTTTGCCCACCTGTTCAGCTGCATGCAACAGCTCTGAGTTCACTGCTATTCCTACTGGTGATGAACTACCTTAGCAAACAGATCAGGAGAACAGATCAACAATGCTGTTTGCAGATGAAGCTGCACTACAAAAGCACACTCTGAACTTCGGAAAATGAAGGCATACTGGAATGTAAAACTGAAGGCAAATGGGATGAAACAGAGTACAGACAAGACAGTTGTCATGACAGCAAATGGAGGAAATCAGGAGCTTAAAACTGAGATGGAAGAGAAAATAATGGAATAGATTAAGAGCTTCAACTAGCTGACAGGGCTGGTTAAGGAGAAGATAAGTGTGAATAAGGATGTCAAAGCTAGAATCATAGGTGCTGCAACCAACTAGTGTCAGAGGCAGTATGTAACAGAAGAATGCCAAAGAAACTGAAAACCTAGACATACAAAACTGTGGTGCAACCAGTGCTTCTGTACAACACAGAAACATGGACAGTGAAGGCTGAACAGTTGAGGAAGCTTGAGGTGATGGAGATGAAGTGCATGAGATGGGTGGTAAGATGTACATTGTGCAGGTGATTAAGAAATGAGGACAAAGCAAATGCCAAAGTAGTCACAACTGCATTAAAGGTTAAGATGAACAGACTGTAGTAGTTGTATCACGTGCAGGAAAGTAGAAGACAATCTTATGAAGATGAAAGTACAGTTTTGTACCTACCATAAATGTAGATGTTCGAGTGTATACACTGCTGCAGTCATTACACTTGGGTTATCCTGCCGTCAGGTGGTTCCCCAGTCGGCCTGAGTTCCAAAGTCTTGGTCCGGCGTCGGTTGCTGTCGCCTCCTCCCTGACGTCAGTGTGACAGAGGTATATAAGATGCAGCCGACGCCATTTTCTTCAGTTATTCTTGCCCCAGATGTCAGGTGCCCACAAATAGGTAGGCAATTCAAATTGCTAATAAAACATAAATAAGAAAAGCAAACAACAACTTTCAGTTACCAGCAAATACTCCCCATAGGTAGTAAAGGGTAGAAGACATAGGTACGTACCAGCAAGTAAGAGGGGAAGGAGGGAAGGTAACCTGGACTGCAGCAGTGTATACACTCGAACATCTACATTTATGGTAGGTACAAAACTGTACTATGTTCATCGTGTTACACTGCTGCAGTCATTACACTTGGGTAGAATCCCAAAGCTGAGGTAGGGTGGCTGGTTCTATAAGGCATTAGGGGTGGCTATAAGGCCCTGCAGCACTGCAGTGGCGAAGCCAGCTCTGGATTTACAGTATAGAGGCAGATGGTAATGCTTGGTGAAGGTATGCACAGAACTCCATGTTGCTGCTTCCAAAATATCCTTGGTAGGTACTCCCTTGAGGTAGGCAGTTGAAGTGGCTGTTGCCCTGGTGGAGTGAGATCTAATCCTGCTAGGTACAGGTTTCCCATGGTGTGTATAGCAGAAACGTATACAATGTTCTATCCATTCTGAAATAGTCTGTTTTGAAATGGCTTTTCCCTGTGCTCCTGCAGCATGTGCTACCAATAATTGCTCAGATTTTCTGAAAGCTTTGGTTTTGTCCAAGTAGAAGCGTAACTGCCTGTGAATGTCCAAAGAATGCAGTAGTCTCTCCCCTTTATTCTGTGGTTTAGGATAAAAAGTTGGCAGGTGAATAGTTTGGTTTAGAGACACACTTGATACCACCTTTGGCATAAACATAGGGTTAGTTCTTAAAGACACCCTGTCCTGGTGGAAAATGAGGAAAGGTTCCACTGCCATTAGTGCCTGTAATTCTGAAACTCTTCGTACTGATGTTATTGCCAGGAGCAGAGCAGTTTTCCAAGAGATATATTTTAATTCTGCTGTGTTAGCTGGCTCAAAAGGAGGTAAAGTTAATTTTTCCAAAACAAAGTTGAGGTCCCAAGTTGGAGAAGGTGCTCTACGGGGCGGTCTTATGTTTTTAGCCCCTCTGAGGTACTGTTTTAGCAAAGCATTAGAGAAAATTGGTGGATCCGTGTTGTAATGAGCAGAGATTGCAGAGGCGTGGATCTTGATGGATGAAAAGGAGAGGCCTTTGTCCAGCATCTCAGTTAAATATTGTAGTATCTGAGCAATGTTTGGGACAAGAGGGTCAAGGCTGTGAGCCTGGTTCCAGGCACAGAATCTCTTCCATTTATCTGAATAGGCTTTCCTGGTACTAGGCCTTCTGGCCTCCGGAATGACATCCATAACAGCTTTGGAGAGAGGCATTGCTTGCTTGACTAAGGAATCTTCCATGCAGCTAGGTTTAAGGTCTTTAGCCGGCTGTGAAGTATCTGATTGTTGTGCTGAGTCAGCAGATGTGGGATTTGAGGCAAAATCCAGGGTGTTGTGCTAAGTTCTTTAAGATTGGGTACCAGTGCTGGCGTGGCCAGTCTGGTGCAATTAGGATCATCTTTGGCTCTTCTTGCCTGGCTTTTATGAGTACCTTTGGAAGGAGAGGTAGTGGTGGGAAAGCATATACTTGTAGGTTTTTCCAGCTGAATGAGAGGGCATCCACTTTCCATGCTTGTGGATGGTAACTCCTTGTGCAGAATTTCTGTAGCTGGCAGTTCATTGGGGATGCAAACAGATCTATGTCTGGGCTCCACCATTTCTGTGTTATCATTCTGAATATTTGTGGATTCAATTCCCATTCGTGGGGATCCATGATGTTTCTGCTTAAGTCGTCTGCCAGTGTGTTTTTCTCTCCTGGCAGGAATTGTGCTTGCAGATGAACTTGATAGTTTAGAGCTGTGTTCCACAAGGTCATGGCTTGTCTGCAGAGGGGTAGGAGTGAGTGCCCCCTTGCTTGTTTATGTACCACATAACTGTGGTGTTGTCTGTCTTTAGTAGTAGTTGTCCTGGATGCAGCAGGTCCTTGAAAGCTATAAGGGCATTTTGTACAGCTAGCATCTCTTTTTGAATGATGTGAAGATGCCTTTGTTCTGCGGGCCACTTGCCCGGAATACATTTTCCTGCCATGTGTGCTCCCCAGAAATAATCCGATGCATCTGTTGTCAGTGTTTGCCTGGCTGTGGGTTGAGTAAAAGGCTGTCCCTTGTTGAGGTGACAAGCTTGAGCCCACCATTGAAACTCCTGTTGAAGGCAAGGAATTAATGGTATAACTGTTTCCAAACTTTGACAGTGCTGAGACCATACACTCTTTAGGTACCATTGTAGTTTCCTCATATGCAGTCTGGCATATGGAATTAGTAGTATGCAAGATGCCCTGTAACCCAAAGCCTTCAGAATTTTTCTTGGAGGGAGTTGGGTCTTTGCTGACATCAACTGAAAGTATCGAGTCAGTTGTCCTTGCCTGTCTGGCCATCTGGGCCGTTATGTTCAAGCTGGCACCCAGGAATATTATCTCTTGTGAGGGCACTAGTTTTGATTTCTTTTCATTTACTGTGTACCCCAGGCGACTTAATAACTTTTTTACAAACGCCAGATGCTTTAAAAGAATGTCCTTGCTCTCTGCTTGAATCAGGCAGTCGTCCAGGTACAGAAAAATTTGAATTCCTTTCTGTCTGCAAAATGCAATTACTGGTGCCAGGCACTTTGTGAAGTAGATAAGCCAAAGGGCAGTGCAGAATTTTGATAGTGCATTGAACCAGCTATGAATCTGAGGTATCTTCTGCAGTTTTGTCTGATAGGGACATGCAGGTATGCCTCCTTGAGGTCCAAGGTCACGAGCCAAGCTTTCTTGCCCAGCATGGGAAGAAGCTGCTGTAGTGTCAACATTTTGAATTTCAGAACATCCAGGTAAGTGTTTAGAGAAGAAAGATCCAGAATGGGCCTCCAGGCTTTGTCCTTTCTGGGAACCAGAAAGAGTCTTGAGTAAAATCCTTGTCCTTGCTCCTGTGGTGGTACCTTTTGAATAGCTCTCATGTCCATGAGTGCTGTAATTTGTTTTTGAGCCTCTGCCCATTGATTTGGTGGCAGATTTGGCATTCCTTGGCAGAGAACCTTGAGATACAATGTTGAGAACCCATTTGTCTTTGGTGATCATATGCCAATTGTGATAGAAAAGTGCCAGTTTTCCTCCCAAGGGGGCTGCCAAGAGAGAGCTGTTTGGCAGCTGTAGTCGGAAGTCATTGGGGCTGCTTTTTATATGGTTGGGGCCTGTCTTCCCCTTCTTTCTGGCCTGATGCACCCCATTGTCAAGGCCTGTAAGGACCTTGTGGTTGACCTTTACCTCTTGGACGTCTGTATCTGCCCCTTTGAAGTCTGATTGTAACTGAAAGGACCAATTCTTTGTTGGCCAATTTCTGCTAAATCGAGAAGGCTGAACCTGTAAGAAATCCTTCACCGTTTGCATAGATTTTGCCTTATCCTCCATTTTCTTTAATACCTCTTCTGCCTTAACTCCAAATAACACATCCTGCTGCAAAGGTGCATCCAATAATTTTGCTTTAACATGATCTGGTAACGTATGTTCTTTTAACCAAGCATGTCTTCTAATGACAGAGCCTGTAACTGCTGCTCTACAGGAGGCCTCTAAAGAATCAAAACCACATTGCAAAGTATGTTTTCCCACTTGTTCAGCTGCATGCAATAAATCCTGCATTTCTTTGAAATTAAGAGGATCTGAATCTGGAAGCATTTTTTTGTTTCAACTGAGATATCAAAAATTGCTGATATTTTAGCATGTGAAACTGGCAATTTAAGGCTCTCATTGCTAAAGTTGCAGACATATATACTTTCTTTCCCCATCTGTCTAATGCTCTGGAATCTCTGTCAGAGGGAACTGGATTCTTTGCTGATGAGGCCTTAACCCCTTTGGGTCCCTGAGAAATAGTTTCAGGGTCAGCAACAGGGCTTTTATACAGAAATTTGCGTGAGTCAGGGACTCTGTAGTATCTGTCAGGTTTAACTGGGGCTGGAGGTAAGGAATCAGGATTTAAGCTGGATTCAGTATACACATCATCCACAATATCTAACACTGGTGGAATAGCAAGGGGTCTGTGTTGAGGTAATAAAAGGAAGTCTCGGAGCCTTTTCTTGGATTCTGAGTAATCCTGGCCTTCCCAATGGAAATGCTCCCTCATGGTATGTAAAGTTTCCCAAAAGGAGTAGTCCTCAGGCGGAGAAGCTGATGGAATTGATTCCTCAGCATCAGAATCCTCATAAGGGGGTAAAGAATATCCTAGGTCTGAGGATGAATCTGAAGAAATGGACACCTGATAGGATGAGTCATGGTCTGCATCCTGTCTAGGCCTTATATCAGGAGGGGGATGGGACCCCCTGATCAGAGTGATTAGGTCTTTGGCCATTTTGAGCATTTGTTTCTTAGGCATGGAGGCCTGCCTTGGAGAATGCTGTATTTGTTTCTTTGTTTTTAAAGGAGGCTTAGACTTAGCAGAGGGTTTAATGCTTAACTCCGTAGGTCTGAAAACACCCTCTGAAGCTGCGGGTTGCTCAGCTACTCCGGATCCCTCTGAAGGGTTAGTTTCGGTAGGCTGAAAAACTTGTGCATCCGAAGGCCAAGCCATCTCCACGTGGGAGTCGGAGGCGGCCTGTGGTTCTGCAGAAGCAGTCAGGGGCTGCGAAGGCGCCTCGCTGAAAACCGGAGAACCGGCGACTGGCCTAGAAGAGGCTTTGTCGTCAGTTTTGGGCCTAGGATGCCTGTCCTTGTCTTTGCGCTTTTTATGTATTCCGGTCGTCGGAAGTTCCGACGGCATGGTGTAATTGAATTTTCTGCCAAAATAATGTCGGGCAAAATCAGACCGATGTTTAATAGTGTGCTTGTTAAACCTAGCACAAAAGCGACAACCAGTGACGTCGTGGTCTGGGCCTAGGCATGGGATACAATAGGAATGGAAATCCTTATGAGGTATTTGCTTCCCACAAGAAATACAGTTATTAACTTTTACTGACATCGGTCTGAGGCAAGAAAAAGTTTCCCCAATGGGGTACTTAGCTTTGTAGAAGACTTCGGTTCTGGATACAGAATGAAAATCTCAGGAGTCGGCCAACCGGCACTTGCGAACTGCTTTTGCTTCGGGCACCGTGCGGCAAGAAACACTGAAGAAAATGGCGTCGGCTGCATCTTATATACCCCTGTCGCACTGACGTCAGGGAGGAGGTGACAGCAACCGACGCAGGACCAAGACTTTGGAACTCAGGCCGACTGGGGAACCGCCTGACGGCAGGATAACCCAAGTGTAATGAATGCAGCAGTGTAACACGATGAACATCTGGGAGTGACAGAAAGAATGCAAGAGAAAATGAGGATGTCCAGTCATGTGATGGGTGGATTAAATGAGATAAGACCTCTGACAGTCAACCATGACAGTCAAAAAAGGTAGGAGAGTAGCACTAATTCAAGAGACATGTTGACAGTTGATGAAATGCACTGACCCCATAAAGAAAATTTTAAAAAGGGGGGTTGATGTTGACTATGATGACAATAATGGGGAGTACAAAAAATAAGGTAAGCTCTTATATTATGTACTCTTACTAGGGATCTCTGCTTTAGGAGTTAGAGGTGTTTTTCAGTGTTCCAGCTTGGTGGATTTTGGTATTCTGAAAATTTCTGTTACAGAGCAGTTCTCTTCCCCAACAGTGCACTGCCCTTGTGAGACAGAAAACAGGTAAGGGTAGTGTTAGGTGCTAGCTGGGGAAGCACACTGTAAAACAAATGTTAACAGTTTGGTTAGCTCCAGATGTTCACATTTACTAGTTCTTGCACTAAACTGTCTTATGGTTGAAACAAAAATAAGCATAAAAAACTAGGCAGAATATCCATCCTTATTAGAGCAGTGTTTTAGTTATTATGTCTTTTAACTTGCAACATATGCATAATTACAGAGATGTATAAATACTGGTAAAATATTTGTACAGTACTGGAGTGCAAGTAGACATATTTTACACTGAATGAAGCACAGCCTCACATTTTAAATGAATCCTGAATTGCTGGTATACAAGACTAAACAGATTGTCCTGTTAATGTAGGTCATTGCTATAGATCTTTGCTGAATACTACACTGTATGCATGGGCACATTTTTAAAGCAAAACTTTGTCCTGCGAGATATTGAGCACGTAGTTTTCTGCATAAAATTACAATTTTACTTGATGGCAGACTGAAAAGAATGTCAAGAGAGGTGATCTAGGAATCTGTATCCTTCTGCAACCAGTTTACAGATAGTGTTGCTCTATTCAGTCTGTAGTGCACATGGTATAGTTCAAGTGAGCTAATTGACCTGGATAAGACAGCCTTTTCACAACTATGTTACTTGTGAAGTATTGCTTACCAGGTATGTGAAATAAGAAGTACAGTATTTTATTCATGATCTAAAAGAGACTTGTACAATAGTATCAGAACTTCAGGCCTTCTTCAACTGACTTATGTAGCATAGTTTTCATTGTGCAGCACATTTTCCTTATAGTGGCTTGGCTATTAGTAGTGAAATACTTTCAGATCAATTTGATTACTGCAGTTCTGTTCCACTTAAAATTATAACCATCATATACAGCTGTTACTCTTGCATTTATCTATTTAAATTACATTTACTTTCAATTTATTCTTACTGGAATATGTCAGCTGTTTGTATATCAGCTGAGCATACAGTAAGTTTCAAACTTGCAGCATCTAGTCTCCTGGGAGTTCAACACTAAACTAGTTATCACTACCTAGAATGAGTAACCACTGTAGCACTGATCAGTTTGGCACTAAACACTTGTAATGCAGCACAATACTGATTAATGGATGGTGACACCACAACAGGTGAAGAGGATATAATGTAAGACCATTCCCGAAAATAAAGGTGACCTAAATGACTGATCTCCCTACTAAGACGATGGTATTTTTAGTACCTAATGTGTTTCTTTAAAGATATACATTTATTTCAATCATGTATGCTTCATTAACATGAAGTGCACCTATGCACTCTAAGATAATTCAGTACTGTTCACGTATTTAGATTTACATATACTAACAATACACAACAGTCTATGAATGAAAGTCTTTGGGGCAGAGGAGTGGGGTTAACTATGCTTCCCACTTTGGAGAGATGTGAGATAGTTCTACTCCACATTTAAGTCTTTGTGGCTGTTCAACAAGTTCCACCTCAGGCCTCTTAGCTACATATGCAGAGAGGCACTTACTCTTGATGCTATGTTTGCATACTATACCACAGGCATAGCTACGGTCAGGTGAAGGAAAGGGCACATTCGGTAGATACGACAGAAGAACCTGTATGTTACACTCAACAACACAAACAAAAGGGATATCAGGGGTGGAGAAAAGGGAAGGGCAAAAAATGGCAATTATGCCCAATACAAAAGGCATTATGATTTTGCATAATAGACATATTTTTAATTATAGTCATGTTTCTATTACTCTTAACCATTTTTCTTTATTTAAGAATGATTTAAAATGGATACCATCTAACACTTTGATGTGGTTGACTCACTTGTTGAATTGAAGGAAACTAAACCTTGCTGTTTATTTCAAACATTCGCATTCCAGTGAAATAATGGTATTATCATTAATCAAAATAACAGTGTTATGAGAAAAAAAGGTTCGTTTAATCCTGTATTGCACCCTGTTATTCAAGCATTTCAGAAGGCTTATATCGATGACCTGTATCAGTTGGCCACTGAAAAAAAGAAGTTATGTACTTACCATAACGTTCGATGTTTGTAGTCCATCTCGCCCTTCATTCTTACACTTGGGATCGAAGCCGAACCTCGGCTCCGACTCGGCCATACTCTAGCTCGAACACTTCTGGTTGGCTCGTGGCTAGGAGGTATCCCATAATGCATCACTAACATACCCCAGATCTTGTTTGCTGCAAGGAGAAACACACAGAGACAAAGAACAAACCAAATTGAAAGGACTAACAGAGGCAGTAGACATTCTATCCCCAGGTCCTCAAGGAGGGGGCAGGAGGATGGGTTTGTAAGAATGAAGGGCGAAATGGACTACAAACATCGAACATTATGGTAAGTACAGAACTTCTTTATGTTCTGTAGTCCTATCTCGCCTTCATTCTTACACTTGGGACAGCGTCCCTAGCACCTTCATCTTGATTGGCTCATTGGAAAATGCTCCTGAGTACTGTGGAACCAAAGGTTCCTTGAGGCCATATCAAATTTGTAGTGAGTAAGGAATGTATGAGGTGAAGCCCATGTTGCTGCAGCACAAACATTGTATATTGGAATTTTAGTCTAAAACGCTACCGAGGTAGACACAGACCTGGTAGAATGAGCTTTCACCTTGAAGGGAAGATCTTTACCACTGGATGAATAGACAAATGAAATGCAACTCAAAATCCAGTGAGATAATGTGCTTTAGAAATTGGAAGGCTCCTCCTAGAATCTGAAAAGGAAACAAACAACTGATGTGACCTTCTAAAATCTTTAGTTCTGTCCAGATAAAAACGCAATTGTCTATGCACATCCAGTTGGTGAAATTTGTACTCTGCCTTGTTAGAAAAATTAGGGAAGAACACAGGCAACTCAACAAACTGATTAATATTGGCTTGAGAAGAAACCTTAGGAATAAAGGAAGGGTTCGTCCGCAAGGAGACCCTATCCTTATGAAACACCAAATAAGGGGGCTTAATGGAAAGAGCTTGCAAGTCAAAGATCCTTCTTGCAGAAGTGATAACCACTAAAAATAGTTTTCCAAGACAAAAACTTGAGGTCACATGTTGCTGAAGGTTCGAAGGGAGTTGACGTACGTTTATGGAGAACAAAATTCAAATCCCATGGCACCACAGGATCCATGACTGGGGGGGGTCTTAGCAAAGTGGTCCCTTTAAGGAAGGCTCTACAAAGCCTATGAGCCATAAGATTAGGTTCATTAGCAACATGAAAAGTGGAAATTGCTGCCAATTGAACTTTAATAGTGGCCTCTGCTGAGCATTGGTTTAATAACTGTGAAAGGAAGTCTAAAATTGCAGAAATGGGAGCTGTGTAAGGATTGAGGTTTCTCTCACGGGCCCAAAGGAGAATATTTTCCATTTACTGGTATAAATTTTCCTGGTAGACTGTGAGAAGATGACAGGATGTGCACAACCTCGGGAGAAAAGTCATGAAGCCTGACTAGGGATGGTATTGGAGCAGCCAAGCTGTCAAGCTGAGGGTGTGGCGAGAGGGATGGAATGCCCCCTGACATGTGTGTCAGCCTATCTGGCACTGAATCCAGAGTCCAAGGTCATCAATTAGATGAGGTCTGAGAAAGGGGAACCAAATCTGTCGAGGCCAGTAAGAAGCAATTTGGATCATTTTGCTTCCCAAGAATATTGCTTTCTGAACTACCTTCGATATGAGAGGGAAAGCATAGAGAAGTCCCAAGGGCCAATCGTGAACAAGTGCATCTCTTGGCGTTTCCCCTTTCGGGGGAATTAGGGTGAAGTAGCTGCTGCATTTGGCATTGAGAGAGGTGGCAAAAGGATCGCAGCAAGGCTGACCCCATTTGCGAAAAATTTGTTCCGCAATGTCTGTGTTCAGGGACCACTCGTGAGGCATCAGAATAGCCCTGCTGAGCCTGTCAGCTTCGATGTTGGATTTCTCTGGGATGTGCGTTGCTATCAGAAAGCACTGGGAAGACACTGCCCACTCCCACACTTGAAGGGCTTCTCTGCAGAGGGGGTAAGATTTGGTCCCTCCTTGTTTGTTTAAGTAACATACCACCGACATATTGTCAAAGTGGATTGCAATCATCCCTAGAGGGAGAAAGCTGTGAAGTGCTTGCAATGCTAGAAGCACTGCTCTCATCTCCATGATGTTGATATGCAAATGAGCCTTGTGTTTTTGCCATGTGCCTTGGACTGTTCTCCCTAGATAACACCCCCCACCCTATCTGGGAGGCACCCGTGGTCACAGTGACAACTGGGGGAACAAACAGTCTGCCTGTGTTTAGATTGCTGGTCTGGGTCCATGAACGAAGATCATGTTTGCACAAACCTGTTATCAGGATGGGGTGAGACAGAGGTAGATACTGCAGTGACCATTGGGCAAAAGGTAACCACTGCAGTACCCTCATGTGCAGTATGGCTAATGGAACTTGTGTGATTGTCAAAGCCATGGCCCCTAATAACTTGAGCACCGCCTTTGCTTTCACTTTTCTTAGAGGAAGTAAGCTCAAGACATGTTCTGTTAGACTCTGAATTCTTTCTACAGGAAGATAAGCCCTAATTGAAAAGTACAGTTTTGTACCTACCATAAATGTAGATGTTCGAAGATCCACATTGCTGCAGTCATAACCTGTGGGGTAGTCCGCTGTCCTCGGTCGGCCCGAATACCAAAGTATTAGGCTGGCGTCGGTCATGGGCGCTCAGATCTGACATCAGTGCGTCATGGTATTAAAGCGCATGACCGACGTTATATCCTCAGTCTTTTCTTGCCCCAGATGTCAGAAGGCCCTAAAAAGAAAGGCCACAGCTAAAAACCCATGTACAAACAACATGTACCACCCAAACCATACAACCACTCCAAACTACAGAGGGGAAGGAGGGAGGGTAAATTGGACTGCAGCAATGTGGATCTTCGAACATCTACATTTATGGTAGGTACAAAACTGTACTATGTTCTTCATCTCACATTGCTGCAGTCATAACCTGTGGGTAGAATCCCAAAGCAAAGGTAAAGGGAGGCTGGCAAAATCATAAAGCATTGTGAGCTGCTAATAAGCCCTGTAAGACTGCAGTGGCAAATCCAGCCCTAGATTTGGAGTAAAGAGGGAGATGGTAATGTTTAGAAAAAGTGTGCACTGAACTCCAAGTAGCTGCTTCCAAAATATCTTTAGTAGCCACACCCCTTAAAAAAGCAGTAGAAGTGGCAGTAGCTCTAGTGGAATGAGGTCTGATTCCAGCCGGAATCTCCTTACCATGATGAGAATAACAAAAAGCAATACAATGGCCAATCCACTTAGAAATAGTTTGTTTTGAAACAGGTTTCCCCTGAGAGGCCAAAGCAAAAGAAACAAATAACTGTTGAGACTGTCTGAACCCCTTAGTCCTGCTCAAATAATAACGCAACTGCCTGTGAATATCCAAAGTGTGCAAAATTTTCTCCCCTTTATTTTGGGGATCAGCATAAAAAGTAGGCAAATGAATAGATTGGTTCAAGGCCACATTTGAAACCACTTTAGGCATAAAAGTAGGGTTAGTGCAGAGAAACCCTATCCTTATGAAAAATCAGGAAGGGTTCAACTGCCATAAGAGCCTGTAATTCAGATACCCTTCTAGCAGACGTAATGGCCAACAAAAAAGCAGTCTTCCAAGACAAAACTTTAACTCAGACGTAGCTGCAGGTTCAAAAGGAGGTAAAGTAAGTTTTCCAACACAAAATTGAGATCCCAGGAAGGAGTAGGAGCTCACGCTGGGGTCTTATGTTCTTTGCCCCTCTAAGGAATTGCTTAAACAAAGGATGAGAGAATAATGGTGGGTCACAGTCATAGTGAGCAGAAATGGCTGCAGCATGAACTTTTACAGAGGAGAAAGACAAACCCTTGTCTAATAATTCCGTAAGATATTGAAGAGAAACACTCAAATCAGGCCTGGAAACATCAAAGCTCTTTGCTTTGCTCCAAATAAAAAATCTCCTCCATTTATCAGCATAAACTTTCCTTGTACTAGGCCTTCTGGCCTCCAAAATAACATTCAAAACTTGTTGAGGAAGCTGCGACCCTCCAGGTTCTAGAACAGAATATGCCAGGCTGTTAGATGCAGGGACTGAATCCTGACACTGAGGAAATGATTGCCTGCCTGAGACAAAAGGTGTGGAATTGAAGGCAAAGGCCAAGGAGGCTCCTGTACTAAACTCCTCAGCAGAGGGTACCAGTGCTGTCGAGGCCAATCTGGAGCTATTAGAATCATGGAGGGCTTGTCTTGTCTGACCTTCAAGAGCACCTTGGGAAGGAGAGGCAGAGGAGGAAAGGCATAGACGTGAAGATTGTTCCAACTGAATGATACAGCATCCACTTTCCAAGCTGTTGGATGAAACATCTTTGTGCAAAACTTTGGCAACTGGAAATTTAGTGGAGAAGCTAACAGATCTATGTCTGGAGTCCCCCATATCACTGTCAACTGTCGAAATACATGAGGATCCAATTTCCACTCGTGGGGATCCACCATCTGTCTGCTCAAAACATCTGCTAAGGAGTTCTGTGCTCCTGGCAGAAACCTTGCCTGAAGAGTGAGGTGCAAACTGAGAGCAGTCTCCCACAAAATCATGGCTTGCCTGCAAAGAGGGTACGAATGTGTTCCCCCTTGCTTATTGATGTACCACATGACAGTTGTGTTGTCTGTTTGAATCAACACTTGTCCTGGGTGAAGTAGATCCTTGAAAGCCATCAATGCAAATTGGACCGCTAACATCTCCTTCAAGTTGATATGTAAATGTTGAAGTCTGGCAGGCCACGTGTCTTGAACCCATTTTCCATTGAGATGAGCCTTGTCCGAGGCATCTGTCGTTAAGATCTGACTCGCCTCTGGTCGGGTCACAGAGAGTCCCTTGTTTAGGTGACATTCCTGAGCCCACCACAAAAATTCCTTTTGAATGCAAGGTATTATCTGAATGACAGTGTCCAGATCGTGGCAGTGTTGTGTCCAAACATTTTTGAGATACCATTGTAGCTTCCTCATATGCAGTTTGGCATTGGGAAGCACCAGAATACAAGATGCCATGAACCCCAAGGCTTGAAGGACTGTCCTTGCAGTCAGCCTGGACCGTAGAGACAATTGTTGGAAGTAAAGTGAAAGGTTTCTTTGTTTGTCCAGGGTCAAAAAAGCCATTTGAGAAGCTGTATGCAGTCTCACACCCAGAAAGCACATTTCCTGAGAGGGTACTAGACTGGACTTTGTTTCGTTCACAGAATACCCTAGGCACCTTAACACTGCCATAACATACTGTAGATGGCGAAGTAGCTTGTTTTTGTCTTGAGCAAGAATCAGGCAATCGTCCAAATAAGGATAAATTTGAATTCCTCTTAACCTTAAGAAGGCTATTACTGGAGCCAGAACCTTAGTAAACACCCTGGGTGCAGTAGATAAGCCAAAGGGCAATGCAGAGAACTGATAATGTAAAGTCCCAGCCCGAAAACGCAGGAATCTCCTGCAACTGGGCCTGATAGGAACATGAAGATAAGCCTCTTTGAGATCCAGAGTTACCATCCAGTGATCTTTGCCCAACAGAGGCAGAAGTTGTTGCAACGTCAACATTTTGAATTTTGGAATGTCCAGGTATGTGTTGAGGATAGATAAATCCAAAATTGGCCTCCAAGTGTTCCCTTTCTTTGGTACAAGAAACAGGCGAGAATAAAATCCTAGGCCCACTTCTGATGGAGGGACCTGCTGTATAGCCCCCATTTGAAGAAGTAATGAAATTTGTTTGTGAGCCTCTACCCTTTGCTGAGGAGGAACGTCTGGCATGCCTTTGAAAGGAGGCAATGTGTGGAAATAAAACTTGTAGCCTCGGTCTATAATGTCCAGCACCCATTTGTCCTGGGTGACTAAAAGCCAGTTTTGCTTGAAGAGTGCCAACTTTCCTCCCAAAGGAGCTGCCAGACAGGAAGGATCTGGCAGCTGAAGATGCAGGTCATTGGGCCTGTTTACGAAAGGACTGGCCCCTGCCCTCACCTGTAGATTGTGCAGGGGAACTCCACGTTCTAGGCCTGAAAGAACCCTGAGCTCTGCTCCTACCACGTCTAGATCTACCCCTAGACTGGAAATCAGAAGAAGGATAAGCCCATCCCTTAGTAGGCCAATTTCTGCTAAACTTAGGGGGCTGCACCTGCAAAAAATCTTTAACAGTCTGCATAGACTTAGCCTTGTCTTCCATTTTCTTTAAGACAGACTCCACAGGAGTACCAAACAAAACTTCAGACTGCAAAGGAGCATCCAAAATTCTAGCTTTAACATGCTCTGACAAGTTCTGATCCTTAAGCCAGGCGTGCCTGCGAATAACAGATCCAGTGGCAGCCACCCTGGAAGAAGCCTGTAAAGCATCGAAACCACACTGCAAAGAATGCTTACCCACCTGATCAGAGGCATGAACCAAATCCTGTAATTCCTTACACTCTATGCCCTCTGCCAAAGCATCTACCTTAGACTTTAATTGAGTAAGGAGAAAATTCTGGTACTTCAACATATGAAACTGGCAATTTAAAGCCCTCATTGCTAGAGTGGAAGAGGTATACACTTTTTTACCCCACCTATCCAAAGCTCTAGAATCTTTATCCATAGGAACTGGATTCTTTACAACAGAAGTCCTGACCCCCTTAGGTCCCTGGCTAATAGTTTCTGGGTCAGCCCTTGGACTCTTATACAAATATTTATGAGCCTCTGGCACTCTGTAATACCTATCTGGCTTAACAGGCGCAGGAGGCAAAGAGTCTGGATTAAGAGAGGCCTCAGAGAAAACATCCTGAACAACATCCAAAACAGGAGGTATAGCCAAAGGCCGATGTTGAGGTAAAAACAAAAATTCCCTAAGCCTCTTTCGAATCTGAGAAATCCTGACCTTCCCATTTAAAATGCTCCCTCATAGAATGCAGGGTTTCTGAAAAAGAAAAATCCTCTGGGGGGGGGAAGCAGAAGGACTGGAATCCTCTGCGTCTGAATCAGAATAAGGAGGAAAATCCTGAATGTCTTCAGCAAGACTCTGAGTAATCTGAAGCCTGTTCCAAACTTTCCACCTCTGGCTCCACCCTAGGCCTCTTATCTGGAGGGGCATAGAACCCTGATTAAGGAAATCAAATCTTCTGCCATTTTAAGCATGTGTTTTTTAGGCACAGAACCTGCAGAACTAGGACTGACACCTGAGGAAGGCAAACCAGGCCTGACCTTGGAAGGTACCTTAGAGACAGAAGGAGAAGGCCTAACCACCTTAGGCAAAGAGGGGAGTACAGCAACCTGAGAGGCCCCCTCAGCCTGACCTGACTCCTGAGAGGCCACATCTTGCAAAATTAACGGCTCCCCCTGAGACTCAACTGAAACCTCGGCTGGATCTACAGATTCCACCGTAGTTTCTAAAGAACCTGCGTCCGGGACGGACGACTCATCCTGCTTAGACCTTAACGACTTTTCCTTGCGCTTCTTAGCGGTAGCGGGCGTCGGAGGATCCGACGGCATATTGTAATTACACCGCCATCAAGACAAGCCTAGTGCAATCTAACCTACGTTTAATGGTGCGCTTATTAAATCTAGCACAGAAGCGACACCCGACTACGTCGTGCTCAGGCCCCAAACAAGGAATACAAAGAGAGTGGTAATCCCTATGCGGTATCTGTTTCCCACAAGAAATACAATTATTCACTTTTTCTGACATCCAGAATTAACTGAGGCAAGAAAAAACAAAAATATTCCCCAACGAGGTACTTAGCCCAACTTGGTTTCGGTCTGAAACTCAGAATACGAAAATTTCAGAACGCCAAACGGCACTTGCAAACGCTGCTTCTGCTTCGGACCATGCGGCAAAAAAGACTGAGGATATGACGTCGGTCATGCGCTTTAATACCATGACGCACTGATGTCAGATCTGAGCGCCCATGACCGACGCCAGCCTAATACTTTGGTATTCGGGCCGACCGAGGACAGCGGACTACCCCACAGGTTATGACTGCAGCAATGTGAGATGAAGAACATCGGTGTTTATTTTGGCGCCAATAAAATTCATATGCTGAGAGGGCGACAATGCAGATTTTTGCCAATTTACTGTAATCCCTAACTGCAGGCAAGTTGAAATGGTAGCGTCCCTGGCCTGTAACAGTAGATGCCTGGTGGTGGCAGTCAGGAGCCAGTTATCCAGATATGGAAACACCTGGAATCCCTGGCATCTCAAGTGAGCCGTAACCACTGCCATACAATTGGTGAACACCCTAGGGGCTGTGGTGAGACCAAAGGGCAGGGCGCAGAACTGATAATGACTGGCTCCCAGCCAGAAGTGTAAGTGACTCCTCGATGCCCTGTCCATCTTGATATGGTAGTATGCATCTTGGAGGTCTATAGAGCACATCCAAATGTCTTTCCCTAACAATGGGAGTATAGACTGTAAGGTGACCATTCAGAACTTGGACTTCTGCACAGATTCGATCAATTTGCTGAGATTCAAAATGGGTCTCATGTCTCCTGTTCTTTTTGGCACCAGAAAGAATCTGGAGTAAGTCCCTAAGCCTACTTTGTCTGCGGGGACGGGTTGGATGACTCTCTTCACGAACAACTTTTGGATTTCTAGAGTTGCTGAATCCCTGTGATTGGGTGGCACATCTGGGATTCGTCTGGTCTGAAGGGTTGGAGAAGAGAAGGGAATATGATAACCTCTGGTAATTATCTTTAATACCCACTTGTCTTGAGTGATGTCGTGCCAGGCTTCTGGGTATAAAGAAATACAACCCCCGACTGGCTCCAGAGATGTGCAGTCGGGCCTCCTTTCAGGAGCATTGATAGGGACGACCACAAAAGGAATCATGGTCTCCCTGGTTCTGTGGGCCTCCTCTGCCTCTAGGGCGGTGTCTACCATTATTTCCTCCTCCTCTGCCTCTAGAGAAAGAATCACCTTGTGTACCCTGAAAAAACTTCTGCGATTTTTTGAACCACATTTTGCCGCCCTTCTGCCCTTTGGGATAGGGTCTAGAAGGCACGGAAAAACTGAGTCCCACGGCAGACAGGGTTTTTCCTTCCTTCTCTCACCTGGTGAGTGTGTCCTTTACCTTGGTTCTGAACAATGAGGATCCGTCAAAGGGGGCGATGGTAAACGTAGATTTACAGGCCTCCGCAAAGTTACACAAACACATCCAGGAATGTCTTCTGAGAGAGACTCCTGAACCCGCTACCTTACTCGCTCCATCTGCTGCATACGATATTAGCCTCATGCAGGAGTTCACGATAGAATTTAGGGTAGCCATCTGTGCGCTGACCTTCTGAGATACCACATCAGATATGTTATCCTGTAGAGTATCTCCCAGCTCTTTTAGGAGATCTCTCTAGAGCTTTGTGAAATGAGACAGGTTGTTCAGCGATCTAAGTGTAAAAGATGCTGAAGAAAAGACATGCTTCCCATACCTATCCATCGTTCGAGACTCCTTGTTCAGTGGATGGACAGTGGAGGAAGTTTCGGCAAGTTCCTTTTTGGTGGCTGCTGCCACCACCATGGCATCTACTGGAACGCCCTTAGTAAGAAAGTCCTTGTCCTGGGGTGCTGACAAAAATGTATTTGGTCTTCTAGGAACCGGTTCCACAGAATCAGGAGATTCCCACACCTTTCGACTCACTAAATCCAGTAGCTCATCAAAAGGAGGAGACACCCAAGAGGCGGAGGGTTGAGACCCGAAAGCCTTCAGGTACACTGACTTCTCAGAAGGGGATGTGGTGGGCCAGCCACCTCTCTGTTTCAGGATCTCAAGGATATCTGCGAATGAGATATCATCAGAGGACAACTTGGGGGACCCACCTGACTCCTCGAGGCCAGTGTCTGATGTAATAGACTCATCAGGGGAGTCAACATGTTTCCTCCTACAAGTTTTCTTCCTAGGCGGCTCCTCAGACAGGCATTCTGGGGAGACATTAGAAGACTGGGGACCACTCATGGAGGTCTCCTGAGGCTGCGGGTCTCTGCTGTGTTGGGAGAGAAAGGGTGCTGAGACTGAAGTCAGCTCTTTAGGGGGAAGAGTGTCTGTACCTCTGGATGAATCTGAAGACCTGGACAGCACACTCCTCATCACCTCGAAGGCCGATCCTCCTGACTCCGAGGATGCCCTATGCTCCAAAGATGCAGAGAAAGTCCTCAGTGCCGAGGAGATGGGCTCCGAGGCAGATGTGGGGTCCAAGCTCACCCATGCCAAACCACCGAGAGGTAGGTTCGGAACCGAAGTCCAATTTGAAGCGTCCCCCACGGGCCCGACCGGAAAGCTGAGAACCCTAGACCTCAAGGATGACACCGAAAGGGTCGGAGCAGATATCGGAACCGAGAGACCAACTGAGGTAGCTGGAACTGACCTTTCCACAACCAGCGGCACTGACAACTCTGGCTCCGATGGCTCAGAGAAGCTCAGAGGGAGGAACATCGACAGGGTGTGAGGGCACATTAGGCTCCGAAGCAGACTGGGACAGAGCCAAAAGTAAATTTGCCAGCACCGAAGTCTGAAGCAGTCTACGCATCACTCTATCGACTTACTCATCAGACAGGCTCCTAGAGGACTTGGAAGATAGAGTGGGGGATCTAGATCGCTGGAATATAGGCGACCTAAGAGTGGGGAAAACCGGTCTGAGTTCACATGACCGGCTCCAAGATGTAATGTCAGTTATCGGCTCCGATGTTCCTGGAGCAGAAACTGATGGATCCACTAGGCTAACCCCTGTTGGCACAGAAACCAGTGGAGCCGACGAGGGTGAAGCCACTTTAGTAATTTTGTCTGGCGGCTCTGACAAAACAGAATGGGTGAGAGACTGCCTTTTTGTAGCTTTTGGTCGGTCCTTTTTGGAAGAGGAAGGAGATCTAGAGCTAGATGAAGAAGATGCCAATTCCTCCTCAAAGGAATGTTTTAATAGTCCTTTCAAAATAAGTTTGTTCTTCCTCTCCTGAAGAACACGAGGACTGAATGCATGACAAAACAGGCAAGACTCTTGGAGGTGGATAGCCCCCAAACAGTAAACAAACAGATTGTGCCCATCAGTCAAGGGCATCTTCTGGGCACATTTAGTACACTTTTTGAAGCCCGAAGGCTTATGATCCTTACAGTCTTTTGCCATATTGCAAAAACCACTAACCACAATACACAACAACTACTGAGCAGAAAGAACAGACAAAAAGGAGCAAACAGAGGACTAGGTCCTCTAACAAACGGGCCTAGCCATAAGAAGAGAAAGAGATAAACCGAGGACTAGGTCCTCTAATTTAAATGGGCCTAGCCCAGGGAGATACGGAAAACAGAACCGAGGACTAGGTCCTCTAATTTAAATGGGCCTAGCCCAGGGAGATACGGAAAACAGAACCGAGGACTAGGTCCTCTAATTTAAATGGGCCTAGCCCAATGGGAGACAAACAGAACGATGACACAAGAAAGGAAAACCAGCAGCACAAGAGATAGCGATGCAGGGAAACACAGAAGGCCAACAAAAGAACGGCCAAACAAAATACAAGCAGTACACACAGAAATGAAGCAGGAAATAGTCTGAAAAAACAGACTGCAAGAAACACACTAAACTACCAAAACAAGATTTTTTATCCAACAATAACTAGACAAATATATTGAAAAATATCACTTAGCCACAGCCAAGAAGAATCACGTCTGAGCTGAAAGAGCGGCAAACGAGATCTGGGGTTTGTTAGTGATGCATTGTGGGATACCTCACAGCCACGAGCCAACCAGAAGTTTTCAAGCTAGAGTATGGCTGAGTATGAGCCGAGGTTCGGCTCCGATCCAAAATGTAAGAATGAAGGAGAGATAGGACTACAGAACATTAAATATTTTAGGAAGTGCAATTTGAGTAAGGAAGAAAGTGAAGTTTTAGATTCACTTACTAAGAGTAAATCAGTACATATTATAAAGTCAGATAAAGGTGAAGGGACCGTTCTTTTTGATACAATTGACTATTTTTTTTGTTATGTTCAAGATCTTACACAATACTGATAACTACATATGTCCCAGTTTCAAGACATAAAGTGATTTGGCACTGGGAGAATTACTTCTGTATAAGAGGATTTCCCCAGCTACATATAATTTTTTGAGAATACCTAAACCAGTGATCCCAACTATCTGTAGGATCCTCGAGATCCACAAAAACATTATTACCACATCTTTTCGGCAAACTGTTGCAGCTCAATGTTCCAAGACTTACCTAATGGCTGTTTTTATCGACAGGACCTTAAAACTTGCCCTCCATAAGTTGTCCCACCTTCCTAGAGATTCATGGGACTTCTTGAGAAGATTTACAGTTGATTTATGGGATGAAAGAGTAAGATTTTCTACAATCGATGTAACTGATCTTTTTACATCTATCCCAATGGAAGAGGGATAGGCCTGTTTCATGAAAGCCTCATTGATTGAGACTTTCCTTCAGGGGAGGAAATTCATTTAATCAAATATCTTGTTTCTTTGGTATTGGACAACTATATCGTTTTTTTTAAGAGAGAGATATTTAAACAGATTAAAGGAGCTGCAATGGGAGCAGTCTGTGCCCCAAATTTATGTTAACTTGGTACTATCAGTTTGGGAGAAGGTTTCCGTTTTTAAGTCTGAATTTTTTTAATTTTGTAAACTGTATTTAAGATTCCTGGACAATACTTTCTTTTTATGGGAAGGTCCAACAAATAAAATTTTTGAGTGTATGAATTATTTGAACAACAATACAACTGCTTGGACATCAAAATTAGGTACACAATGAAAGGTTTTATGCCAAATATTTATATAACAAGAGTTTCAGCAACTCCTATTTACATTTTACAAGTTTACACCTATTCAATTTCAAAACAAGCCTTGTCAAGGGACAATGGATAAGGATGGCTAGGATGACATCGTAATTTGAAGATGTGGTTAGAGAACTGGATATACTGGTTAATATGTTTTTGGATAGGGGATACTCCCATGATTTTGTAAAAACACACAAGTAATGGTGTGATGGATAAATGGGGTAAAAAGTAAAAGCCCCTTTTAGGTGTTGGTATGAAGGATAAGGTGCTATTAAGCAAATAATCAGATGGAGATGTGGAAGACACATATGAAAGGACTTTGGTTATGCAACACAATGATTAAGACAATGGTATTAAAAGTATCGTTAGTGGGAAATGGAATATTTTGAGGGGAAATTAGACAGTTTTTGACATATTAGAGGATTGCCCCAATTTTTATATAAGATGACAGAATTTTAAGAACTTATTTGAAACAAACAGTGAGGATACAAACATGATTAACAGTGATGTAGTCACACTATTTTTGTAAACAGTGCCCTTTTATTTTCTAAGGTAAAAGATGGATTCTTGAGAACACACTAAATTTTACTTTACTTCTGCAAAAGGGAAATTGCTCCACCTGTGGAATTGTTTATATTGCTAAATGTTCAGGCTGCCCAAGATTTTACATTGGTAAAACTGAATGATCATTTAGGAAAACGATGTACATGTACCATTACAATATAAAACACAAGAATTGTAACAATGCTTTGCATAAACATGTGCAGTGTTGTGTGATTAAAATAACTTAGATTTGCAATTAAGTATGTGTCATTCCCACAAGGCAGGAATGGGAAACAAAACTAGAATAAAAGGAATTATATTGGTAGCTAAAGGTGTATGCCAACTCCCCACAGGGGCTAAATGATATTTTTTATCCATGCAATCTGTTTTACAAGTATGGTCAGCAAAGCTGTGAATGTGTGGAGTTAATTTTTTATAACATAATAACAATGGTACTGTTGCACAATATATTTACATAGTTAAATATTTATGTATATTTTATTTACTTTATTATGAGTGCTTATTTTGTTTTAAGAGGTTTATTTTATTGGTATGTACTTACTTTGCTAATGTTCATGAATTTTAACATGGATTATATGAATTGACGTGATTTGTCTTTAAATTTTATGCATATAATTAATGCTTTTATTATAAAATAATGTTGTTTTCTGTTGGTGATATTCTGATAAAGTTCTGTTTGAAGAACAAAAGTGCTAAATCACCTGTCTGATTAAACTGTATTCATTGTAACTTATATGACTGTTTTTTTTAAATGGGTGTTTGTATTTTTAGTGAGCATGCTCCAGCAACTAAAATGTTACAGATGTGTTTTGTTTGGTTATTCATGTTTATTCTAAGTCAAAGATGCTCTAGACTTGCTAGTCCAAACAAACTCAAAAAACAGTGGGTTATCCTACAATCAGCTACAACAAGCAAACTCAGTGTTTTTTTTTCCAACTACCTGAGACAATTAGAAAATTTTTGCTTTAATGCCAGTCTTGAACTAAAAGTTGGAAATGACTCCTAGTCCACTGATCTTTGCAAAGCCTTAATTTTATAGACAAGCTTACCTTCTCTTTCAAGTGCTGTAGTGTGACTGTCCCCTTCCACTCAAAGAATTCATATTTTCATTTTGTTCTTTGTGTCTTCTGCAAGTCTGAAAATGGCTCAAACCTTGTACCTTGGTTATAGGAGAAAAGAGCCTGAATCCTCTACACCAACTACCAGACTGCTAAAGGAATTGTGAGTTTCAGTGCATTTTCATGGAATCGTGAGTTTTAGTACATTTTGAAGTAACTACGAGTTACAAGAGAAGAGACGTTTACTACTGCTCATGCTAAGTCTGTTTTCAATATGCAACTATTTTGTTTAGCAAATGGCAGTCAGTGTTTGTGCAGTGTTAGTAGCACAACAGGTGGCATGCTTACCTTTGGTACAGAAGACTGAGTTCTACTCTCACACCATGTGGATGGATTGCTGATACTGCAGTGAACTTTGGGAAGAGGTGGGGTTACTGCACTCCTGAGTGTGTTCTACTTTGGGTGAGATGACTAGTAACTATGCACTTGTCGGTTTGCAAGCCACTCTCTATTGTGATATTATCAGCTTACCAACTTTTTTTTAATGCAACATAGGCAATTAATTATTCAAGTGCAGCTAGCACTAAAATTGTAGATGAATCACTGAAACGAAAAGTTGTTTGCCAGTAGCAACCTCTTCATTTGTTACAGATCTCTTTAATGTGGAAAAATTCAGATGACTTTTACTTCTGCACAGATTATTTGTATTGACTAATATTGGTGTACAGTAATGACAGAAGTTTGAATGGTCTTTTATGGTTGAAATGTTCTGAAATGGGTAGTTTTGTCATTATTGGTTCATATATTGTATTTCATTGCTTACTGGAAAAATGTTCAAAACTAACAGTTTAAAACACATTTTAACAAGTGGTGCTGTATTATACAAGGAATACAAGTCAATGCAATTTAATACAATCAGGAAGGTGAATCAAAGAACATATGCATGGTGCTAAAAATGTGTGTAAGGAACCTATGGATTGAAAACAGCCCAAAGGCAAACTTAATCCACCACTGGCCAGATGCATTTTCTTTGAATGTGGGTTTAAATGCCATTTCAATGAATGAAAGTTTCAAGAGCAGAGAATTTTACTGTTCATGCTAAGTCTGTTTTCATTGTGAGATTGTATTGTTTGTTTACCAAATGAATATGTGTTTGTGCTATAAAATCTGAAATAAAAATTTTAAATGAAATCCAAATATCTGTAATCACTGTAGAAGTAAAGAAGCTGAGGCTGAGGGGAGCTGCTGTGGGGGAGGGGCATGATCCATTACCTTGCCTAGGTCCCCATTTGACCATGATCCGGCTCTAGTCTCACCAACACTGAGTGGGTGCAGTGTCAGAGCTTGCACCCTCCAAAAACACTTTACAAATTATTTTAACAATGAATGCTGTTCAAATTCAAGTGATATCACTGTTTTGTGATCACAGTTAGGTGCCTCTCAATCATAAAACAATCAATGCCTTGTCATGAATCCAAGTTGCCCTGTTTTTGTCATGGCGACTTAAGCAAAGAATGTTTCTCCAAAAATATAGCACTAAGATGACAAAACAACTGCAAATTTCAACTTTATTCCCAACTGTGAATGTTTAAAATCAGGAAAACAGGCACTCAATACTACACCATCATCAGATGTCCTAAAGAAAATATTTTCATTAATAAGATAAGACAGTTTTGGCATGTAGTGAGGCGAGTAATGTCAACTCATTTACCACTCCGACTTAACTAGTCTGAACTTTTTGTGCTGCTGTTTTTGTTGCTGCTGGCCTTGCTAGTACATTATAAGTCTAAGTTGCGGGAAGGGCTTTTGAGTTCTGGTGGTGACAGCAGAATGATGTAAAGTCCCCACCCAAGCTCCATGAAGCAAAAATGGTAGTTGATATTCCTAAGATAACATTCTGAAGTTTTATTTTACACATTTTACACATTTATGTACCAGTTCAAACTGGGCAAATCAGAATTTGGCCCTCAGTTTTCATCTTTTATAAAACCATAAAAAAGTCTGAAATGAAAATGTTTCCTTGCTTCTGCATAGGAACTCAGGCTATCTCTGGCCACTAACTAACAAATGAAGGGGGTAGTCATTTACATATGATGAGAGGGGATTAAAGGAATTAGATATGGAATGGGCTGTGAAGTGCATTCTGCTGCATAACCAAAAGAAAATGCCTCTCTCATACCCATCTGTCTGAAGTTATATTTTCCCAGTGATTTGCAAAAACGGACCTCCTGCTAGCAGCAGGGACTGTGGAGAGATTTTTGAAGTGTCAGAAAAGTAAAGTTGGGAAAGCTGAACCTTCCATGGGACTAGATACTTGAATGATCACTGTTGCAGTGGCCTTAGCTATAGGAGTTGTATCCTACTGCAGATAAAATTGGCTGGCCGCTTCCAAAGCTTCAGGGCATTTTCCACCTGCCAAACTGTCAAACAACTCGAGCTGAGCTGACTAAAAGGCAAGTTTGGGTGCAAAGCCTTTCTGATCTTTCTTGCCAAGAAAACAGAGAGGCTGAGCCCTGAAACGACAAAATAAATAAAACAAACATTTGCAAGCTGGCTTGAAAAAAACACACCAAAAAAACAAGGTGATGGAGGGAGCAGCTACTGCTGCAGTGATCATTTGAACGTCTACTGTTAGGATAAGCTCAACTTACACAATTGTATTATGTTCTTCTTGATCACTGCTGATGTAGTCTTAGCTACATGGGTGGATTACTACAGCTAAGTATGTTTGGAAGGTAAAAAAAGCAGAAGGGTCCTGAAGTCCCAGGAGAATTTTCCTAGCAAAGCTTGAGCTAGACTTAGAGAAGCAGATTACAGTGTTTTGTAAAAGTATGTAGAGAAGATAAAGTAGCAGCTTCTAGAATAGTTCTAGAATCCAACACTTTCCAAAAAGCTATAGATGAAGCCAAGGTCCCAGTAGAGTATGCCTTGACCCTGCCTGGAATACATTTGGAAATAGTCTGTTTTGACATAGGTTGTCCCGTCTTCTTACGGTCACAAGAAATTAACAATTGATCAAAAGATATGACAGATTTAGCTCTGTCAAGGCAGTACCCAAATTGTCTGTGGACATCCAAGGTATATTGTATCCTTTCTCCTTCATTTTACGTTCAGGAAAGAAAACAGGGAGATGGATACTTAGTCTTAAAATAAACTCAGATACCACTTTAGACATAAAAGGATTAGTTCTCAAAGAAACCCTGTCCCTGTGAAAAATGACATAAGCTTGTAACTCAGATACCCTTCTTGCAGATGTCACAGCAATCAGTAAAACTGCTTCCATGTTAAGAACTTCAAGTAAGCCATACTAGGTGGTTCAAATGGAGAAAGTATTAGCTTCTCTAACACAAAATTATGATACCAGGGAGGGGCCAATGATTTTCTATGAGGCCTCATACGCAAAAATCCTTTAAAGACCATTTTGACATGAGACTGCATTCAAAGAGAAGGACCCATGAGCAGACATGCTGAAATGGCCAATAAATGAACTCTGACAGTGGAATACGAAAAGTCATAGGATAATAACGCACAAATATTGTAAAACCAGAGCACACCTAGCCCTGAATGGGTGCCGGTTATGTTGTTGGCACCAACTTGAAAATCTTTTCCCTTTGCTAATATATGATTTTCTAGTAGAAGGCTTTTTGCCTCCATTGGTATGTGCTGCATGTCCTCAGAAAACAAGTGCTTAAAAGGAATTAAGACCCTATCATCCAGGCAGTTAACTGAAGATGACTGCTGTCGGGTTGTATTAAATATATCTGGTTTTGAGTGGCTAAATCAAATCCGTGAGAAAGCTTGTGGTAATTGCCCCTGTTCATTTCCAAAAGAAAGGAGAACCATGGTTGCCTGGGCCAGAAGAAAGTCACCACAACAATCATGGGGGATTCCTTATGAATCTTCAGAAGTATCTTGGACATTAGTAGAAAGGGTGGAAAGGCATACAGGAACATTCCTGTCCAAAGAAAAGAAAAGGCACCTGTCTTCCAGGCTTTCTTACATAGAATCCTGGATCCTAGATTTGCTCCCGTGCATTTAGCACATTGGGCAACGAGCACCTTACAGCACTTGCTGTTTCTGTAGCAGGTATGGGTTTTACTGGGTTGGGTTGCTAGCCTGAGGCCCACAACTCCTCAGAGGGTGCATCACACTCTCGCACGCACACAATCACACCTAGGGCCAATTTAGATTGTCTACTCCACCTACTGCATGTCTTTGGAATGTGGGAGGAAACTGCAGCACCCGGAGAAAACTAACACAAACGCAGGGAGGACATGCATACTCCACCCCAGCTGATAATCAAACCGGACAACTTCTTGCTGTGAAGCGATAGCGCTAACCACTACATCGCTGCGCCACCCTATTACATGGAGTACCGAAAGAGAATTTTGCCAGATGATTTTTCAGACAGGAGGCAAAGCGGTCTACTTCAGGAATTCCCCACAAACAGATCCTATCTTGGAAGGCACCCTGATCTAGTTTCCATTCAGGAGGGTCTGCCTGGTGCTGCTCAGCTAGTCTGCCACACAGTTTTACTCTAACAGAATGTAGGATGCTTGTAGAGTGAGATTGTGATATAAAGCTATATCCCAAGCTAACATGTCTAGTCTGCAAAGGAGGTATGACCTGGTCCCCCCTTGCATGCTGATGTACCATACGACTGTGGTATTGTCTGTAACCACTTGAAGAGGTCCTGAGGTCCAAAGGTGGTTCAGACAGTTCAGTGTCTTGATCAGGACAAGCATCTCCTTGATATCTATGTGCTTGCATCTGTCTTTGGTGTCCCACACACTCTGCACTTTTATTTCTCCAGAAACTGCTTCCCAAGCAAAGTCTGAATCATCTGTGGTGACTGATTGCTTTGGAGCAGGGAGGTAGAAGTGGAGACCTGGATTTAATGCTAGACGTTGTCACCACCAAAAGATGTATCTTCTGACAAACCCCAGCACTAGGATCTGACCATCTGCAAGGTGTTGATGCTGGGACCAAATAGATTTCAGATACCACTGTATCTTTCTTGTGCGGAATATCGACAGGGGTATCATGAGAATCACAGATGCCATGAGATCCAAAATCCTGAGGTATTCCCTCGCAATGACCAAAGTCTGAATGGAAAATATAAGAAATATATCTAGATAAACTAGATATGACTTTTAAACAGTCAAATGAATAAGCTTAGTAATACTTTCTTATTTGTACATACACTCGTCAATCGTGTTTGCCCTATAATTATAACCATCTGTATTCTTGTACTCTGCATTGTACCTACACATGCTATAATGTTGATTCTTATTTCCATGTATTTTTAACCTGCTTTAGTTATTCTATGTATATTTCTTGTTTTATTAATTGAATACTAATTCAACTTTATTTTATGTATTTACTGTGGAGCTTTTCTCCCCAGGTCTCCACTGAAAAAGGGCTCTGTCCCAGCTGGTCCAACCCAGTCAACAAATATCAAATAAGTAAATATTTTTCCCTGTGGAAGAAAAGCACTTTGAACTGAGGTGTCTAAGTGATAAGTGAGGGACATAATCCTGTGTGAGGGAGTCACAAAGACATTTGAATGTTCTCTTGGAACCCCAGTTTGTGCAAGAGATCCTCACCCAAGAGAAATTTCTGACACCTTGAAAGAGACTCCACAAAGATAAGCAAGTTGTCTAAATATGGAAAAATGTAGATATGCTGTAGCCTGCAATGAGCTATAATCTGAGCTAGGCACTTTGTGAACACTCTTTGGGCAGTGGATAATCCTACGGGTAAGGCAGAGAAAGAACAGTTGTGTAAAATCTTACCATAACCATAGATGTCCTTCTCTTCCATGTTGCAGTACTTATTCAAAGCACTTGGGTTTTCCTCTCTTGCCACTCAAACGTCTGGCCAGTATACAAAAGCTTCTAGTCTCTGCAAGGTACGTGGGATGTCTGACACTGGCTAAGAGAATATGGGCCATAAAAGTGACGTCTGCATGTACCAGACCTCAGAAATGAGCTCCCCAGTCAGACCCCAGTCCCAGGATAAATGTACAAGTCCAGGGCCATCAAAGAAGGGGCAGTTTAGGGGAAGAAGGGAGGGAAGGAATATTGCAACATGGAAGAGGAGAAGGTCATCTATGGTTATGGTAAGATTTTACACACCTATTCTATGTCCTTCTATTCTCATGTTGCTGTATTCCAAACCCTTGGGTGAGTGCCAAAGCTCAAAGGGAAGAAGAGGGTGGAGGCTTGGAACCATTTTCTATGAATCTATGCAGGACTACCCTGGCAAATCCAGTCCTGGATTTAGAAATGTGATCCAATTTATAATGTTTGGTAAAGGTGTGGACAGAGGTCCATATAGCTGCCTCTAAAATGGTGGCAGTGTCCAGCCCTTTAAAGAAAGCTCCAGATGAAGCTATAGCCCAAGTTGAGTGTGCTTTAATCTTAAACCCTAAGGATTTCTCATGGTATGCATAGCAGAAGGAAATTGCCCTGGAATTCCAGGCAGAAACTGTCTGCTTTGTCACTGCTTTCCCCAGAGCCCCGGGATGAAAGGAGACAAACAACTGTCTATTTTTCTGATAGACCTGGGCTTATCAAGGTAAAACCTAAGCTGCCTACGCACATAAAGGAAATGCAAGATTCTCTCACTGTCATTCTGGGTATGAGCAAAGAAGGTGGGAAGGAGGATAAACTCAATGACCACCTTGGGCATGAATGAAGGGTTGGTCTTAAGGGTTACCCTATCTTTGTGGAAGGTGAGGAAAGGGGGAATACCAATGAGGGCATGTAACTCTGACACTCTTTTAGCTGATGTCAAGGCTGCTAGGAGAATAGTTTTCCAAGTGCAGTGTTTTAGAGAGACCTTAGAAGTTGGTTTAAAGGGGGCCACTGTGAGCTTCTCCAAGACATAATTCAGGTCCCATGGTAGTGGGACGGGTTTCCTGGGGGGCCTGAGTTGCAGCACTCATAGGTTCATAGGTAGGTACTAGGCTATCGGTCCAAGGGCCTACGTAAGCCTAGCCAACAAGGTTCTCTAGCTTACGCCACCCAAGAAAGCTAATTTCCTGTGCCACTGTCGAGCAGAGACACAGAAGTGATCCCCGGGGTGTATTTCCTATTTCCCATCCACTCATCAAGATTTTTCTTGAAGAGTGCTAATGAAGAACTTTGCTTGACATAGATGGGTAGCCTGTTCCAGAGTATGGGAAGTCTCTGGGATAGGAATCTATTCCTCCAGCATGTCCTGTTTATTGTGGTGACAAGATTTAGGTCCCTAGAGCGTGTAGCCCGGAGGGATTAGGATTTCTTTAGGTGTAGCATGTCCAACAGCTCTGGGTTTGACACAGCTTTACATGTTAGGCAGAGATCACCTCGGAGTAAGCGATATGCTACGGAGTAAAGCTGGGGTTTTTTGAGGCGGTCAGTGTAGGGCATTTGTTTGAGTCCAGTAATCCTCTTTGTGAGGTACTTCTGTGGCCTTTCCAGCTGCTGCAGATGTCTTGTGAGGTACATTCCAAAAGGGGCGTTGTACTCTATAATGGGTCTAATGAGTGTCGAGTAGAGGGGAACGATGACCTCTTTTTTCCTGGATGAGAACCCTTTTATGATGAGGTGTGCCATGTGGAAGGACTACTGTGGCGATGTGACTATCAAAGGAGAGACTACTGTCCACCTGGGACTCAAGGTCTCTTATCACGCATTCAGTGTTAAGTAGATTGCTGCCTATGTGGTAGCTCATGGGTACAGAGTTTTTACCAAAGGGGATGACACTGCACTTTTTGGCATTGAGCTTGAGGCCATGGCTCTGACACCAGGCATCTGTCTCAGAGAGGCCCTTCTGTAGGATGTTCACATCATTTGGGGACTTGACTATGGCTCCTAGTTTGCAGTCATCTGCAAACTTTGTTAACCAGAGGCCTTCTGTGTTAGCCTGTACTTCAGAGAAGTAGATACCAAACAGGAGCGGTCCCAGAACGGAACCCTGTAGTACTCCACTTGTCACTGGTTTGAGGTCAGATTTGGAGTCTGCAACTTTTACAGTGTGGGTTCTGTCAGTGAGACAGTTGGCAACCCATCTTGTGACGTAGGGATTTATGCCTAGTTTATTGAGTTTAGCTATAATTCCAGAATGGAGGATGGTGTTGAAAGCCTTGGTGAGGTCAAGATATGAGGAATAACTCTGCAGGCAACAGAGATGCGAAAGGGGAGTTCAGAGGCAGACAATCTGAAATAGCAGCAAGGTGGGCTTTAACAGAGGAGTATGCCAACCCTGTCTGCAAGAGTTCACACAGGTATGACAGTACCAAGAAAACATCACCCTGAAAAGGGTCCACCTGTTTTTGTAGACACCATATGGAGAATATTTTCCATTTAGACATGTAAGATCTCCTAGTGTTAGGTTTCCTGGCCTCCTGCAGGACTGTGAGCATGTCCTCATTGTAAAGGTGTCTGTAAAGGATCAGAATTATTATCAGCCACAGGGTAAAATTCAGAGATTGTAGGTGGGGATGTATTAGGGTTCCCTTGTCCTGTGTGAGTAGGTCCACTCTGTGAGATACCTTGTGGTGATTGCCCCTGGCTAAATGCAGAAGAAGGGGGAACCAATGCTGTCTCGGCCAAAAGGGAGTCACCAACAAGATTTTGGGTTTGTCCTACTGGATTTTCAGTAGGACTTTCGGAAGAAGTGGGAAGGGAGAATACATACAGAAACATCCCCTTCCAAGAGAATGAGAAGGCATCTGTTCCCTTTGACATAGGACTGGGTAGCATGGTGCAAAAGGATGGAAGTTGTCTGTTCGTAGGGCAGGCAAACAGATCTATATGAGGTGTACCCCTTTTGTGGACTATGTCCAGGAACACATCCCTGTGGAGCATCCATTCATGGGACTGTGGCATGGACCTGCTCAAGGTCTCTGCCTGGGTATTCAGCTCTGAAGAGATATACACTGCCTGTTGAGTGACTCCCAGTTTTGGGGCAAGCTCCCACACTTGGAGAGCATACCAAATAGAATTTTGTTCCCCTCTGCCTGTTCACATACCACAGAACTGTAGTGCTGTCTGTGAACAATTTTAGTGGGCCCTGCTTCAGCGTATGTTGGAAGGTCTTCAGGGCCAGAAGAATTGCTCTCACCTCTCTGATATTGACATGTTCCTGTCTGATGGAGTCTGGCCAAGTGCCCTGGACTCTTAGGAAACCCATGGCTGCTCCTCATCCCAGATCCGAGGCATCTGTGTACATCTCCTGTACTGGCAAGGGAGCCTGTAGTCCTGGGTTGCAGTTCACTTGATTCAGCCACCACTGAATCTCTTTCCTGAGGCAAGGCAGGAAGGGGAATTTGTACTCTAGAGGATGAGAGTGCTGTGTCTATACAGTCCTTAGGTACCATTGTAACTTCCTCAAGTGGAGCTTTGCCAATGGCAACATGGGAATGATCGATGTCACATGACTCAGGAGCCTGCGGTACTACCTGACAGTCAAGGCTGTGACTTGAAGGATAATGAGCAGGTACTGCCTTATGTTTTCCACGTTTTGAGGTGGCAGAAAGGCCCTAATGACATCCATCCTTATCCTGCACCCCAGGAATATCTGGTCCTGAGAGGGGTTCATGTTGAACTTAGGGTAGTTTATCTTGAAACTCAGTGCTTGCAGGAGTGAGAGTACTGTTTATAGATGGTGTTGCAGGGATTCTGGGCAGTCTGCCTGGATGTGAATGTCATCTAGGTAAGGGAATATTTGAATCCCTTCAGTCCTGCAGAAGGCTACCACTGGTGCCAAGCACTTGGTAAAGACCATTGGTGCTGTAGAAAGTCCGAAGGGTAAGGCAGAAAACTGAAAATGGGAGAAGCTCACAGAGAAGCGTAGGTATCTCCTGTACTTGGGCCTTATGGGGATGTGCAGATATGCATCCTTGATGTCAAAGGAGGTCAAGAATCCCTGAGGAGAAATCAAGGGGAAGAGGGTCTGCAGAGTGAGCATACAAAAGGTGGGTACTTGTAGGAAGAGACTGAGGTGGGAAAGATCTAGGATTGGTCTCCAGGGATCTTTTCTTGGGACTAGTTAGAGTCTGGAATAGAAATTGTTCCTTTGGCAAAAAGGCCATCTATAACTGGTTGAAAAAGGGAAGTTGTTCTTTGGGGGGCTGTGGAATCCCCCTCAAGAAAGGTGTTGTGATCCAGGTCATGAAATAACCCTTTTCTCTGATGGATAAGACCCACCTGTCTATGGTAATGATTTTCCAAACAGGGAGACAGTGAGAGAGCCTTAGGGATAGGGGGATGGAATCAAGAGGATTCTTCAGTAATGGCAGGTAGTCACAGACTACCTGCTCTGTCCTGAAACTGAGGCGTCTGGGTCGGAGTCTGAGCAGGCCTGGAAGGGGTTTGTTGCTTCCTGGCACTCTTTCTGCCCCTGGAAGGAGGAGGGGGGAGCACAGTGATTCCTTATGAACTGAGTTTGTGAGGGATAACTCCTGTGGAATTTGGGGACAGGTGAAACAAATAGGTGCTTCAGGTCTTGTAACTCCTTCCCCTTCTGTTGCAGAGTTTTGAACAACTCAGCCACCTTTGTTCCAAAGAGGGCAGAGTTATCCAGAGGCGCGTCCAATAGTTTTTCCCTAATATCAGGCAAGGGCTGTAACCTTAGCCAGGAATATCTTCTCAGGACTGAGGCAGATGCAGCGGATCTGGCAGAAGTTTCAGCTGCATCATAGCTGTACCTAATGCAGTTCCTAGTGACCTGAGAAGATAGAGATATTAGGCTGGATATCTGTGCCTTGGCAGGAGAGTCTGGAATCTCATCCAGAAGCTTAGTGGCTTGTCCTAAAAGGGCTAGGGCATATTTAGACATATGGGTTTGATAGTTTACTGCCCTGAACGCCAAGGCAGTTGAGGTATAAAGCTTTTTTCCAAGATGATCCATGGCCTTGCTGCCTTTACCTGAAAGGAGAACGGAGGTGGATGGAAGCAGCTTTGCAGTGCCGGGGTTCGCTGCAAGGCACTTATTAAGGAATCTGGCCCCCTCAGGGACCTTGTAAAATCTGTCAGGCCTTCGAGGGGCGGAGGGGGGGGGTGAGAGTCAGGATTAACATTGCATTCAGAAAAGCTGGCAAGAGTGGGGTATGGCTGAAGGAGCAGGGGTGTCCATCTGGAAATGTTCATACTATCTTTTCTGAACTTCTGTCATTTCAGGGGAATCCCATTTGAAATACTCCCTCATTTTGGAAATGGTCCCCCCAAAGATGAGATCCTCACCTGGAGAATCTGTTTCTGCAGAATCTTCCTCTGGGGAGGCATAACCAAGAGGGTATGGTAACTGGGAGATATATGACAGCGAGTCCTCTTAAGAAGAAGAATGACAGGAGTCCTCTGCTTCAACTTGAGAAGAATCCAAGGCCTCAGCCCTAGGGCTTATCACAGGAGGAGCCACTGGGGAGAATGAGACTGTAGCAGACCTCAGAGCCATAAAACCATTGAAAAGGTTTCAGAAAAGGCCTGCCAGTTCTGGCTGGTTCTCTGCAGTAGAAGAAGCATGGTTTGTTTTCTGTTTTCTTTTAAGGGAAGGCCTAGTGGGAGTCTGCCCAAGGTAGGCCTAGGTTCAGTAGCATGTTTAGTAGTACAGGGATCCATCTGGGCAGCCGGTACAAGCCAAGGTCCCCCTCTGCCATCAGTAGCTGAAGTCTGCGTTACCTATGAGGACATGTCTTCTGCAGCTTCCCCAATGGTACCCGCTGTACCCATATCGGTGGCGACCGATTATTCCTCCAGGCTAACGTCGGCCACAGGAGGAACAGTGGGTGGAGGATGAGATGCAGCAACAGATTCAGAACTAGCAACTTTGGTCTTTTCCTTTGGTGGCTCAACAGGCTGACTGGATGGACCCCTCCATAATTAAAGCTAAGCATTTAAGGTGCTTATTTTCCAGGTAAATGTTCAATGCGTCCAGACAGCTGTGCAAGATTTTTGGGACAAAGGCCTGGCAGATGAAGCAGAACTTATGGTCATGCGTAGGCCCTGAACAAAAAAGGCAAAGCTCGTGGATGTACTTATGGGGAATCTGACAACTACACCTACACTTTCCCTTCCTGGATGACATGGAACCTACACAGGCATGCAGTGACTCAAAATAACAAATGTTCCCAACAGGGTACTTGTCTTTGAAAAGATGATCCAACGGCCAGTACGGCAGGAACAGCTGCTGTTCAACTGACAGCAGAGAAGTTCTGAGGTCTGGTACATGCAGACGTCACTTTTATGACCCAAGTTCCCTTAGCCAATGTCAGACATCTCATATACCCTGCAGTGACTAGAAGCTTTTGTATACTGGCCAGACGTTCGGGTAGCAAGAGAGGAAAACCCAAGGGTTTGAAATATTGCAACAGGAGAATAGAAGGACATCTGATGATGCAATCCAGACACATAAAACCTTAAGAAACATTTGAAGTCTGGATGAAAAGGGGTGTGATAAGCATCTTTTAAGTCAAGTGTTACCAAGAAACTTGAAAGAGGAAGAAAACCAACACTTTGTGAAGTAACAACATTTTGAATTTGGGCACGATCATAAACAGGTTTAGAAAAGAGTGATTCAGAACTGGACTCCCAAGTATTTTCTTTCTTTGGCATTGGGAACATTATTGACTACTGAATACATGCCCATTAAATCTGCTGGACTTTTCTGAGAGGGTCACAAAAGCACTGAATGTGCACACAGGTTACCTGAAACTGACCAAGGCTTTTGATACAATACCCCACTCAGGCATCATTTGACAAGCTCACTAATTTATGTATAAACCCTGTTATCACCCGCTGGATAGGCAACTGGCTCACTGATAAATAGGTGAGGCCACCTCCACCAAGAGGCCAGTCACTAGCGGAGTCCCCCAGGGGTCAGTACTGGGCCTGCTTCTTTTTGGCATCTATTTCTCTGCAATGGAAGCAAATGCTGAAGGTTTATGGCTAACTAAGTTTGCAAATGATTGCAAGTCAGGGTTATCTTCAACTCTCCTGCAGACATTATACTCTTCAAGAAGGCCGGTCTCTGACTAACAAATGGTACCAAAACCATGGTCTTAAACTCAGTGCCAAGAAATTCACAGTTATACCCTTTGGGAAGTCAACCATCCCGGCTAATTACCGTGTTGATAATACGTCCCTAAGAGTCGACCCAGTGGCCAAGGATCTGGGTACACACACACAGATAGTGGCCTTATCTTATATATAGCCACAGTGATGAGAAAATCCTTTTATGTTGCGCAACTTATAAGTAAGGTCATGGCATCTAGGTCCAAAGAGATCATTATCCCACTGTACTCCACCCTTATCAGATCAGTCATAGAGTACAATGCTCCTTTTGGTAAGTACCTGACCAGACACATGCAACAGATAGAGTGACCGCAGAGGTTCCTTACAAAAAAATAAATAAATAAAAAAATACAAGAAATAACAAACCTGCCTTATGCAGAGCAACCTAAAGCCCTTTTCTCTACTCAATTACCTATGGATTGCTGAGGCGTGAGTTGTGCCTGGCTTACAAGGCATCTGCAAACTCCACACTTGTGAATTTTTTGCTTATTCATAAATCAAAGGAGTACCACAAATACAGGCTAAGGGCCTGAATTTTGTCTCTGACAAACAGAACAAGTTGGGAAGAAAGATATGTGTCCCGGAGACTGCTCCTCCTATGGAACAGGCTTCCCATCCATGTGAATCTGAATTCATCTATTACCCACTTTAAGTGCAATATACACCAGTAGATGGGGAAGAGGAAATTTACACTGGGCCTGGCACCCATGTCCCTTACAGACAGAGGTAACTTATAAATGTCGGGCCCTCATTGTCCTACTTGGATACAGGACATTAGTATTCTTTCAGGGAAACGGCCAGGCTTAGAAAGGCCCCCTGGGTCATTAGCCTAATAACAATCTATAATACAAGGTACAAGTAACATGTCCTGTGCAGACCGCCTCAAAGTTCTATCCCTGTATTCTGTCTCCTATAGGTCGTTGAGGGGAGATCTATGCCTGGTAAACAAGGCATTATCAGACCGCACTCTGACAGGCCTTGTGCATATCCGCAAAACAAACAGCAGAAGAATTACCTGTTCTAAAGACTTAAACCTTGCCCGTGATATAAACAGGACCTGATGGAGAGACAGGTATGCATCTCACAAACTACCCCTTCTCTGGAACAGGCTCCTCGTCCATGTGAAGCAGAGTCCCTCCCTAACCCAATCCAAGTGTAACTTGGACAACTGGATGGGGAACAGGCAATTCAGCCCTGGTTTGGCACCTATATCTCTAATGGACACAGGCAGCCTATAAACAGTTTGTCTCCCAGGGCCCTGCTTGTAAATGTTTCACCTCCCAAGCCCCTGCTTACACTTATCAAGGTACCAGAACTTGTCAGAGATTTAGGATGCATGGCTAGCCTTAAAAAGGCCCTTGTGGTCATTGGTCTAGTAAACTCCTATGAACCTATACTCTATGACTCTATGAATAAAAGTCCTTCCCCACCTGGGAGGGAGTAACTGGTTCTATTACTCCTTGGGACAGCATGTGATGAAGAAAAGGAGGAAACAAGAGAGTCTGATCGGCAAGATGAGAAATGGCTGCCTACAAAGAAGGAACTTCTGTAACCTTGATGAGTGTTTTCCAAAACCCATTTGTCTGAAGCAATCTGTTGCCAAAGAGAAAAATGGAGAGTCACACCTTCTAGGTAAAAAAAAGGGATTAGGGGGTGGGGGCACAAGGTCTTTTGAGCAGCCATTCAAACTTGTTGGATTATCCTTGGTTTTGAGAGGTTTATGACTTCTTTTTGGAACCCTCTTGCAATTTCTTCTTAAATGTCCATCTACCTAAATTCTGCTGAGGCAGATTATTGTGCTTTTGCAAAAACTGGATGAGGAGAAAGAAAATCTTTGGACAATTTGGAAAAAGAGGGCTGAAAATCTTACACATTCCCTGAATCAGCTTGTTCCTTTCATCACACATCTTGATCAGTTCTGCAGCAGAGGGGCCAGACTAAACTTCTAGCCAAGGTGAGAATTTAAAATCTCATTTTTGTATCACATGTGATGCTCTGAAAATGGAATCAAGCAAACCTCCTTAAAACAGTACCAGTGGTTATTGCCCTGAAGAAGTATCAACAGAGTCATACACACACCACAACCAATGAGTAGTGACTTGTGCAATAAATTATTTAAAACAGATTTTTCTTCACAAGAACCTGCAGATAAAACACATTCATCATTTTCACAATTTGTTAGAAAAAACTTTAACATATGAGCCTGACAATTCAAAATTCTGAAAATCAAAACTGCATAAGTATATACCTTTTTCCCCATACCTTTCAATAATTTTCCCATCCTTTTCAGAAAGATTAGGACTGGAATTAACCAAGTGCTTAACAGCAGTGAAATCAAATAAGGCTACAAGCTGCTGGGTCAGATTTGGGAATAGTGTATAAACATTTAAAGGAGTGAGGAACTTTATACATCCTATACATACCTCTCAACTGTACAGATTTTCGCAGAATGTCCAGATTTTTGCCTCATATTTTTGGTCTATTTTCTCATACACTTGTGGTTTTCTGGCAAATTGAGAGCTGAGGTCAGAAATAATGATGGACATTTGAGTTTCAGACTTCACAGCCTTCAGAAAATGTATATTAATGCAAAACCTGTTATTCTATCAACTTTCTAACTTTGCAAGACCGATATTTAAAAAGTGACCCTATTTTTGGGCCTTTGTCCCCCCCCCCCCCCCCATTATTTATGGCTTTGTCCAGATTTCTTGCTCTAAGAGACTGAGAGGTATGATCCTATCTTCCTTACTAGGGACAGCTGGCTGGCTATCAGGAAAACAGCAGGCAGTAAGGCATGCATCCTCTAAAGCAGACAGAACAGGAGAAATGGGTGCAGGTTCTAGAAAATCCTTAACAACTGACAGTATTTTCTGAGGGACTGAGACAGCTCATTGTTCTCCCACTGAAAAGACTGTGCGATCAGAGAAAGAGAAACCCCCAGAGAGAATCAGCACTCTGGGACTGAATCAGAAACGCATGAGGATAAAACCCTGAGACTGTCCCCGCTGACTCTCTTCGGAAAAAGAGATATACCTCTTTATATATATATATATATATTTATATATATATATATATATATACATATCTACAAAAATCACAGTAAGAAGCACTTGAAACCACTATGGCCACCCCACAATAGAAAAACAATTTCTCCACAGAAAACATGTTTCCAGTTTGTTTACACTAGTTTTAAACTGACAGAAAAAAATGAGTGTTCTATTTAAAATAATGTTACAGTCTTGAGACAGTCTAATAAATTACATTACTCCAATCTTTAAAATAACTTTCCTGTAGAGGAAAGTAATAAAACATTAACAAAATTTAAGAAAATGGAAGTTTTCTTCCCCAAAGGGAACTTGTCTGCCCAGCAAAGAAAGGCACAAACCGACCATTAATCCTGAAAAGCCTCAGAATAGAGCACGCCTCAGCAACAGTAAAGCTCTGAAGGGCTTTACACCCAAACTTGTCTTTTAGTCAGCTCAGCTCCTGCTGCTTGACAGTTTAGGTGCGTGGAAGGTGCCCTGAAGCTGAACAGTTATTACATCCTTGGCAGGTTATACCCCAGTTAGCAAGGCTACTGCAGAAGTGATCAATATGAAAAACATCAGGAATATACAGGCATTTGAAAATAAAATGCTTGAGGAAACAAGTGTCTACACTTTCCTTGTTTAGAAATTTGCTTTTGAAATGGTGGCCCAAGGACTTAAATTGGAATTTCTGAAACTTTCTTTGTAATTATGATTCTGACAGTTCCACATTTTTTCTAAAACACTCCTCATTCCCAACTAACCACTGCTATCATCCAGCTTGCTCCCTTAACACCCCCCCAACATGCCCTCCCTGAGTATCCCTATAGCTCCTTTCTGGTTATCTCAGACATGTACCTTCATCACCGGGGCCTTCCAACTTCTCAGAGGCTAGAGCCTTGATGGCTTTTAATTCCCTAAACCAGGTAGGAGGGCTCATGAGGGATTGAAGGATTAGCACTAAAAGCCATTGGTCTCCAGTGCCTGGCCAGAATCCCTAGCCAAAAAAAGTGATATATAATGGTATCAAGCATTCACTGCATGTATTCTCAAATGCTTTATAGTGAATATCCTGTGAATCTGCTCTTTCTCAAGTTACCACTGCAGGTTGTGAGGTCCCTAGCTTCCATCAGGGGATGTTCAATCAGTAATTAACCACAAATTCTCCCTTTCAAAATAGAGAGCTGGCGTATGGTTACTTCACCCCCCTCCAGCTGACCATTATAGTACTTAGGGTTCACTCCTGACACTCCTAAAATCAGGTCATTAGCGACATAAATGAATGCCTTACCTCTGTGCCAGTAGGCCATTTCTGACCATATAATAAGAAATGAAAAAAGTCACACCTTACTATTAGCATTTTTGGTCTACTGTCTGAAGAAATTTGACAGAGACTTTAATGTATAAACTGCAAAAGAGACTGAACTAAAATGTGCTAAAGTTCACATTCAAGTATAATTACAAGAATGCTAGGATGGCATTACAACCTGTAAGACAGCTTGACCCCTGAATGGGGAAATGATTGAAAAGCAGTGTTTTTTTTACATGCGAGGCATACACTGCTAGACATCTATGAAGAAATTAATATGGGGTACCAGAAAAATGAAGAACCCTGAAGTCTGGCAAAGGGACCATGTACATGCGCTAAACAGGGTGAATGAACCCCGAGTGCATGAATTCAATCATGTCAGCTAGTTTCGGAGGATTCAACTAAGTGTGCCATCAATAAGAAAAGGCATCTATGGTTTATGACAGCACAAGTTAGTTTGGGGCCGAGCATCTTTTGTCCAGTCATTATAGCCGTGCAGTTCTTGGTTCACATTTTGATCACTGTCTTCTTGAAGATGTAAGCGCATGACTCTGTATCATGGTTATCAGCTTAATTATTATCCTAACAGAGGTCATCATTATCAATGTAATGTGTTTTGTTCTAACATGCTTTAACTCAAATTTTCACAGGTGGAGAAATATTCATAGGATAGGGAATGAAGGCACTAGGAACCCAGAACTAGGCTCCTTGACCTCACATGCAGGGCTGCAGTGAATAATCTCAGCAGCAGTCCAATAAGGACAAGCCACAGCAGAACACTAATCTGGTAACAAATCTGACCACCTATGCCCCCCCCCCATGCCTCCCACCCCTACCAAAAAAAGCATGAACCCATAGTCACAATCCATTTCTGCCACGTAATCCAAGGGCTGATCTTAAAACTGTGTACCCATGACCATTTTCATACAAACCATGTACCGTAAGAAAAAAAAATACATGCAAGGGAATCCACAATGAAGCTAGGCAACACTGAAAGAATTAAAGGTGACACATCTGCACACTATGTCGGTATACTGACTGGCCCAGCCATGCTGTGCAGTGTCCAAGCCTTCACAAGAAGAGGAATACAGGTGAAGGAGTGGTTTACTAATCTTTCAGAAAAAAATGACTACTTATCAGGTCAAGCAGTAGTCAGTGCCACCAGGAATAAGACATGGTAGCTAAGAATGGAACTTGTGATGCTGGAGAGCTGAAACAAAAGACTGCCCATAAAACTGGAGTGAAGTAACAGGAAAGTATTAAATTAAAGAGTGCTGTCTTGGTTCAATGCAGTGAGCATAGAGGAATGGTAGAGCCATAGTTCACAACTATGCCAGACTTTGCAGAATACTTTTGTGATGTCTCACAAAACTTATTTCAGTCAATAATAAAATTTCAGACCTTTTATTCATCAGAAAATGAATGTTGATGCAATACCAGATATTCTCTTAAATAAGCAAATAAGAGTAACATTTAACAACTGCCCATGGTCTGGAACTTTTATTATTTTCAGATTTCTCCTTTATTTTTGAGTAAAAAAGTTAAGAGCTATGGGAGGAGGAAGACAAACTGAGAAATATACAAAGGAACAAAAACATGTGAAAGAGAAGGGTACAAAGTGACTAAAAACTTTTGAAGTCTATTCCACTTTGCTGAAATGGCTTGAATGTTTATAAAGTAGAGTATTCATTTCACCTTATGTTAAACCATATTTACAGGACTTGCCAGACTTAAAGCAGAACAAGCTCAGCTGATCCTTCCCTGTGCTTACATCATTCACAAATCCTTAGCTTTGGGAGTCTGTAATACCCAAAGCCTTGGGTTAAACAACTAGATGCAAGAAAGATGCTGAACACTAAACTTTGCCAGCACTATAGCTATTTTTCAAGAAGTATTTAAATCAATTAGATTTGTAGTAGTAGTAGTAGTACTACTAATATTTTACACAGCTTTGTTTTTCTCCAAAAATTATAAGCACCTTCAGTATTTCCTCAATTGAATTAGATCAATAACATTCAAAAGAAGTGCTATAAACACATTGTCCCACTCTACGGAATGTCCTTGTAGTATGACATAAGAACTGGCTTAATAACTTAGCAGCAAGCAGAGTCTATCATGATAAACTGAACTGGACCAACATTAAGTTTCTCCAGTATAACTCCTGAAGGAGAATATGAAAGATTTGCTTGTATAAAAGAGTTGTGTGATGACATGCCTTCTTGTCCGTTTCAAATTCAAGTTGTCTTTTAACACTGCCCCTTTTAGTCAGTAATCTGCTAAAAAAACTTGGGGAATGACAGTTTGCTTGAAGGTCTGAAATAGTTCATATGTTTATATTATTTTGATGACTATTTTTCTCTGGTTATTTGTAAGTCAGTAAAGTCTCTTTCTTTCTGTGCTCTCTTTCTTTTTGTGCTCAGAAAAGAGCACAATTAAGGTCCATCACCAATGCCACTAGCTGTCCACAACACTATTACAAGTCTGCTCTGTCTATCATAAAAATAGTGAAGGGGGCACATACGTGGCCCCTCTTCCCATACAGAAATGCAATACAGGGTCATTTGAATTCAATGACAACTGATATTTTTCCTACTCTGCTCTTCTGGGCGTGTCTTTTAACACCTTACATAACGTTTCTTATAATTCTCTGCAAGGCACTTTGTGGTATCAAGGAGGATGCCTACAAATCATTTAAATGCATACATTAATTAATGTCACTAGTGGGATGTGTATAGTGCCTTTGCCCAGTTCCAAAATTCAAACAAGCAGTTACCATCCTTACAGCACTACCCCAACCTTGTGTGGAGTCTGCATACACTTTTCATTTTAATATCTATTTACATCTTCACCAGGGTCCTCCAACTTTCTCCCACCTTAGAAAAATATGGTGGTTAATTACCTACTATAAAAATTGTGCATACGATATGCATGCATATGTCATGGCTAAAAGGGTTTTGTTTGTGACGGCTGAGTTTACTTACTTGGTTAAGCAATAAAATTCTTGCCAAGCCTCCAGTAGTCTAGGATTCTTTAGGCTTGCTCTTGGAGTTGGATCACCAGAGAAAGGATACCTCAACTCTGTGTCAGAGTGGACACAACCAGTGTACTTAAGATCTTAAAGGTGTACTCCATTATTTTTTCTCAGTAATACTGCTGTTTAGCCTGTAACTCCATTTTTGTATACTTCCAGTTCCCACCAACAGTGCCTTATGGCATCGAGATCTTTTTGGGCCTGGTTTCTTTAAACAAGTGGCTTATCAGCTGATAAAAAGCAGCCTTAGAAAGTGCAAAGAGCTAATAACAAAATATTGTTAATCTAGGATGCCCTACAGTAGAGAAATTAATCAATTAATTTGTCACATTCATATTTTCATAGCTGAGAGCCCTAGTGTTAAATACCATGGTGGAGGAACATTCATTCTCAAAGTCCATTTACATCACACTGTATCCAAGATATTGCTGTTTGTTAGTTATTAAAATAAACAATATTTGCATGCATACTTCATGTTTCAAAAACCAAGAGACTTGTAAACTGTTACAAGACATCAGGTGAAACCTTAAATGTTCTCGAAAAGAACACTCTCTTTGATACTTGCATTATAAGTGCACTGCTAAAGATATTCAGTGTTATTTATGTGGCTAATTATACAATTATGCATATGTTCCACACTTCTGAAAATATTTCAATAAATATACACTCACAGGAATTTCATGTCATGTGAAATCTTATGCATGGTTAACAAAACTGGTCTAACAATTTATGTCTAGGTAATGCAGTTTCCAAGATATAACAGTTTGTGAAAGTATAACTTGGGGTTTGTGTGCATTATAATATATTACAGTATTTATTGAAATACTAGGAATGCACTATTATGACTATAAAGAATACTTCTAACTGATAACATTGATACGTTTATAGTTTTAATAGTTTTTATTGTTCATAAATATTCATATTGGTTTATCTTATGCTTTCTGAGTTTACTTTTCAGAAAATGCTCTGGAATGAAAGATACATGTAGGAAGATAAAGGTGTGACATTCCACACCACATAGGTTTTAAGGAGCCCAACATAGAATCTCTTCATGTCAGAATCACCACAGTTGGTTTGGACAGTTTAGGTTTTGTTGGTCACTTTGATTTATGTCCTATAAATGTTTACAAATTTTTACTGTAGTGAGGGGCAGAAACAGATCTAACTCAAAAGTCAAGAAATAATGAAACTGGTACATCTTTAATCTTATGCTTGCTAAGAGTACAATCCTCAGTAACTGAAAGGTACTCTGCACAACTTATTTTTTAGACTCCTTAGGGTTTTCTGCAAAGGCGGTATGTTTAATTATGCTGGAAATTTATTAGCCCAGTTGTGCTCAGAAATAAGAATTATCGAAATGTCCCTGTTCTACAGTGCGCTGGTTTCTGCTTGTGTACCTCAATGTCTTACAAAATTATGATAGCAAGAAAGGCTATTTCAATGAAACATGCTGCCTTCTTTCAGACTAATGTTCAAAATGCATCTTAATGTTGATCAAGACAGTGTGCTGCAAGATATATGTAATATAGGTAGATTTTAGGGACGGTCTAACTACAAATTGCTTTTATTAGTTTATAACATGCCTGGATTCTCCACCTCTTAAAACAATTTGTACCAAAATATAACTTTTAACCCTAAACTATTACACTCCACAACCTGTGTACCACAGTTTCTTTTGTAATGGCAGACCCACCATATAAGTTTTCTCAAAATGCATGACATAGTACTGATATAGCAGCTGTTATATTCCACACTAAAATGAATATAGGTTCATAGGTTCGTACTAGGCTATCTGCCCTAGGGCATTTATAAGCCTAGCCAGAGTGTATGTGGCTTACACCACCCCTTAGGATGAGAATACTACGCCCTTTTAGGGTTTAGTTTACTATGCCTCTGTCTAGTAGTGACACAGAGATGACTCCCGGGGTAAACCTACGATCTCCCATCCACTCGTCGAGATTTCTCTTGAATAGAGTCAGTGAGGGGCTCTGCCTAACATGGACTGGGATTCTGTTCCAGAGTGTAGGGAGCCTCTGGGTTATGAATCTGTCCCTCCAGCACGTTCTATTTATTTCTGTGTTGAGGTTTAAGTCACTTGTTCTTGTGGCTCTGATGGATTTGGATTTTCTGAGGTGGAGCATGTCCATTAATTCAGGATTGGACATAGCCTTGTACGTCAGGCACAGATCACCTCTGAGTAGGCGGTATGCGACTGAATAGAGCTGGAGTTTTTTCAGTCGGGCAGCATATGACATATGTTTAAGACCCTTTATCCTCTTGGTGAGGAACTTTTGGGGTCTTTCCAACTGCTGCAGGTGTCGGGTGAGATACATCCCAAATGGGGCATTGTACTCAATCATTGGCCTGATAAGAGAAGAGTACAGGGGCACAATGACCTCTCTCGATCTAGATGTGAAACCCTTCATGATAAGGTGGGCAATATAGAAGGTCTTCCAAACCACTTTGGCAATGTGAGTGTCAAATGAGAGGTTACTGTCAACCTGGGTCCCTAGGTCCCTGATTACCTCTTCCGTACTTAATGGATTACCACCTATATGGTAATTTGTCGGTACCTTGTTTTTCCCAAAGGGTATGACTATACATTTTTTGGCGTTTAGCTTAAGGCCATGGCTCTGGCACCAATTATCCATTTCTATGAGGCCTCTCTGAAGGATGTTTGTGTCCGCTGGAGTATCAATTATGGCGCCCAGTTTGCAGTCATCTGCGAACTTTGTCAGCCACAATCCTCCTATGTTTGCCTGTACCTCGGAAAAATAAATGACGAACAAGAGGGGTCCCAGGACTGAGCCCTGTGGGACGCTTGTGACTGGCTTAGAGTCTGACATAGCTCCAGCAACTCTGACCCTGTGGGTTCTGTCCTTGAGCCAGTTTGCAACCCATCTTGTGACATATGGGTTTACATTTAAGCTGGTGAGTTTGTCTATGATGCCTGAGTGGGGTATTGTGTCAAAGGTTTTTGCAAGGTCAAGGTAGGCTGTGTGAACTGCCTTACCCTCATCAATGGCCTTAGTGACTGTTTCAAAAAAGTCGACCAAGTTCAAAAGGCAGGATCTGCCCTTGACAAAGCCAAATTGGGTAGGATCCAATGTCTGTAGGTCCCCAATGTCTTTGTTTATGAGTTCCATAATGATCCTCTCCATAGCTTTGCAGACCAGGCTCGTCAAGCTTATGGGGCGGTAATTTCCAGGGTCCGTAGAAGCACCGCCTTTGTGAAGTGGGACCACTGTTGCCGTACGCCACTATTTGGGTACGTATCCTGTGGTAAGGCTAAGATTAAACAGCAGCCTTATGTGTGGGTTTAGTTCCTCTTGGAGTTCATGTAGCACACAGCCCGGGACACCATCCGGTCCCATTGATGCTGTGTTTTTAGCTTTAGAGAGGGCGGCTCTCACCTGGGCATCTGAGATGCTAGGGAGGCTACACTCTGCTGGGATAGTTATTTCTCCTTTGGGGGGGGGAGGAGAAATTTGCACTGAACCTGTCTGCCAGAATGTTGGCAATGTCAGTGGGTTCAGTGTATTTTGTGTCATTTTGGACTAACTCTGAGCATATCTGGGAGTTTCCACCCAGGTTTCTAATATATCTAAAGAAGGCCTTGTGATTGTCTTTTGTGTCATTTGCGATTTTTCTCTCAAAGTTGGCCTTGGATGATTTTATGAGTGATCGTAGTTTTTTGCTAGTACTGATCAGTGATGCCTTTCCTTTTAGGGATTTTGTTCTGTCATGTAGTAGCTTCCTCCTTCTGTTGTAAAGTTTGTTTATGGCTGGGGTCCACCAGACCGGTCGCCTGCCTTTGGGGGAATGGGTCTTGGTTTTATTTGGGATTGCATGATCCATGCATTCTTGAAGGTGCCCATAGAAGGCATTTGCAAAGGATTCAGCAGTGTGGGTTGTGGTTTCCACTGGCCCAGGGGCCTTGAAAGATACCACTTCAGTCTTAAGAAGTGTGAAGTTTGCTTTTGAGAAGTTCTTCACTGTGGTCTTTTGTGCAGGGGGTGGGGCGGATGTGGATTTCCAGTGAGATTAATTTATGGTCTGATCTTACCAAAGAGGGATGTACTTCCGGTGTGGAGCATTTTGTCCCCATGTTTGTGATGATCAGGTCTAGTATATTGTCTCCTCTTGTGGGAATGGTGACTAGTTGTTCCATTGCATTTGAGTTTATGAATTCTAAGAACCTTTGGGCTAGGGTGTTGGGGCTTGAGTAATGTTCCCAGTCTATGTTTGGGTAGTTGAAGTCTCCCAAAATGATGGTATTTGGAGAGACATTCATACTCTCCAGTGTCTTCAGGAAGGCTGTGTGGGGTAACAAGAACAACAGCACTCAAATGTAGAATGTAGAAGAACAACAAGGCAGGATTCACCAAACTCGATTTATTCTCAAAAATGCAAAAAAACTCTGACGTCTCGGCCTTCGCCTTCCAGGAGTATAACTCAAATGAAAACCAGCAGGTCTTATATACAGGTTAAACTAATTGTATAATTAAACAATCAATGCATTAAAAGTCAATTACTTAGACAGCATTCTCCAATTAAAGTCTTCATTAAGACCATTTGGGCATAAAGTTTTAAACTTCAAAATATAAACAGCTTCCTTATATAATAATAACTGTTTAATTCTAAACATGTCTGTATCATTGTTGGATACTTGCTCCAAAATTGAAGCTTTAAGCAACCTTTCATCACTATTATGTTTTTCCAAAAAATGCTGAGCCACAGGGCTCTCATTCTTTATATTAACTATGTCTCTGACATGCTCCAATAGTCTCACCTTGAAAGGTCTTTTTGTCTCCCCAATATAAAACTTTTGGCAAGGACATGATAATACATAAATTACCCCTTCTGTTTTACAATTAAAACAGCCATGAACATTAAAAGGAATGCCATTTATATGACTAAAACTACGAATAACAAAACTACATGCCTTACATTTCCCACACTGATAAGTTCCTTTTAGCCTAACTTGTTCCACCAAACCATCCATGGGTACCTTAAATCTACTATGCACCAATAAATCTTTGATACTTCTACCTTTTCTATATGAAAATTTTAAATTTACATCTAACCAAGATTTAACTTCATCAAGAGAACTAAAATAATTCCAAAACAGTGAAACATTTTTAACAAATTCAGAAGTATAACAGCCATAAGTAGTGACAAAATATATGTCTTCACCAAAGGTTCGTTTTTTCCCCTTTATTTTGGGCATATTGGCTTCTAATCTCCTTTTTTCTATCAAATTTTCTTCACTATGTTTATTAATATATTTCCATAATTTATTCAAACATTCCTCCATACAGGATATGCTATATCCTCTTGCAAGGAATGAATTATAAACTAATTCTAATTAATTTTTAAATACAACTTCATCATTGCAAAGTCTAAAACATCTTAACATTTCACCATATGGTAAAGAATGTTTAATGTGGGGAACATGTCCACTAGTACCATGTACATAGTTAGTCGGACCTTCAAACTTTCTGTTAACCGAGGTTATTAATTTATTACCACTGGAAATATCCAAAATAACATCCAAAAAAGGTATTCTAGGACCCATGGTCAGTCCATCAAAATCCAACTCAAACCTGTTGTGTTTCAAATCCGAAATGAATTCTACAGCCCTTGATTGATCCCCCTCTACCAAAAAAATCAGGTCATCTACAAATCTATAATATTTAATAACATAGTCTTGAAAAAATTTATGTTTGTAAATGTACTCATATTCAAAAAGTCCCATTGCCAAATTTGCATACATGGGGGCGAAAGGAGCCCCCATGGCTGTACCCTGTTTCTGGCGATACATAATGTTATTAAACTCAAAATAGTTGTTTGTTAACGAAAAATATATTAACTCAATAACAAATTCAGAGACAGGTGACTGACCCAAAAACCGTCTCAAAGCCTCTAACCCAAAATCATGGCTTATATTGGTGTATAAGCTTTTTACATCTACAGACAACCAATATAAATTTTGATTCCATTTTATACCTTTAATTTTGTTCAAAAAATCAAAAACATCCAATAAAAAAGAGGGTAATTTTTTCACATAAGAAATTAAATAATTATGCAGAAAAATACCTATATTTTTTAAAAAGTAATTATAGCCAGAAACTATAGGGCGACCCGTAAGTTTGTCAAGGCCTTTATGAATTTTAGGCAAACAATAAAAGTAAGCCTTCCTACAGCCTTCAGTATGAAATTTGTTTTTCACATCTTTCATTTCAAAATAGCCCAACCTATAGCCCCTATGTATCAATTCACTATATTGTAATATAGCCTCATGATATTTATGTATCTCACATTTTTCATAGGTATTACTGTCTTCAAGATGTTGCATACATATGTTTAAATAGTCCATACTGTTTAAGACAACCAATTTGTTGCCCTTGTCAGCAGGTTTAAAAACAACATTATTTCTCTTGCTAAGATTCATTAAGATTTTCCAATCCCTTTTTGACATGTTATATTCAATATTACTATAGTTAGACATAAATTCATGATACCCCATTTCCAATGAATGGTTAACCATTTTAGTAAAACTAGCAATATCCTGATTAAAAATCAGGGGGAAAAAATCACTTTTAGAAGGAACATTGTCAGTGTTAAGCTTAACATAAGCATTAGTAGATTCATCAGACAAACAAGAATAAAAACTATTGTTAGAACTAGAGTCATCAGAATTAAAATCTAGGCATTGCTGATTAATGTTAAGACTAAAAAAATACTTTAAATACAATTTGCGACTGAATTTATACATATCCATTTGCATGTCATGTAGCCTAGAGACCACAGTTGGAATGAACTTTAAACCTAGATTCAGTATTGAAAGTTCATCATTACTTAATTCAAAGTTGGATAAGTTAACAACATAACAATTCAATGAGTTGGACAACTCACTACCATCTTCCTCGCTTGTAGCCTCCCCGTTTCGTCGATTCTGAGGGAATATAGTCCTGATATTCTCGCTGGCGTTTAAGCCGCGAGTTATCTCTCTGTTGTTGCGGACCTTCCCTACGAAAATTATGTCTCAATTGTTCTGGATTCTCCGCTGCTGGCAAGTGTGGAAAGTCAGTGTCCAATCCATCATCTTCATAGGATGTATAACCATTTTCTGAAGCAGAAGCCGATGAGTTCAAGGAGCGTAATCTGTCAGCTTCCGTTTGGAACCTCACTTGTTTCCGCCCCTTATTCCGATTGGTTCTTGACACAAACGCCTTGTTCAGTTCATAATCACGCAAATCTCTTATTAACTTGCTTTTTATACGATCAATGAGTGTTAGTTCATAATCTTTTAACTTATCATTCATTTGCTTCAGAAAGTCATCCAAAAAGGACGAAGATGCACCTTTAGAAATGTCATTGCAAGTTTTTTTAATGTCAGCGCACAACTCTTTCTGCTTTAGGCTGTCTCTTTCTACCAAGATCTGCAGCCACTGTGTAGTGCAATTGTGTGCTGCAGCAACCCACCTTTTATGAAACAGTACCTCTGATTCTTTTGAGAGATCAAAGGGCGTAGTGGGATCTTTAAACGCCCTTAGTCCCCTAGGTGTAGTTTCAGTGTCAATATAGCGTTGTAAGCCACATATGTTAAAAAAGGTGGCAGTTTCTTTTATCATCTTTTTCTCTAAGCTATCAAAAAGAGATTTCTGTTCTGCATTATCTGGTACACAGTTCTTCCTGCCGATACTGCAGAAAGGATTAGGGAAACGTTTTTTACGTTCATCTTCCCATTTATCCCACAATATATTACCTTTGTCAACACCAGTTCTGGTAGTTAGCTGTCTCTCACCTCTGTCCAAGGCATTACTGACAAAACTGTCCAAAGAAAGTTGTGATCCATCCATGGTGTCTCGTAACACCCGTGGGAATTGAGCCAATGAATCCGAAGTCATGAAGCAACAAGAACAACAGCACTCAAATGTAGAATGTAGAACAACAACAAGGCAGGATTCACCAAACTCGATGAATTCTAAGAACCTTTGGGCTAGGGTGTTGGGGCTTGAGTAATGTTCCCAGTCTATGTTTGGGTAGTTGAAGTCTCCCAAAATGATGGTATTTGGAGAGACATTCATACTCTCCAGTGTCTTCAGGAAGGCTGTGTGGGGTTCCTGAGTTTGAGAGGGTGGTCTGTAGCATGCTACAAACTGTAAGGCAGTTTTGCCTATGGTTAGTTGCACCTGGATAGTCTCCGATGCTTCGTGCGTTGCCACTAACCTGGAGGTGTGGGTATCTTTGATGAAAATGGATACTCCCCCTCCTTTTGTGGTTCTGTCCAAGTTTTGGGGCGGGAAAGCATGATATGAGGTAAAACCTGATAGTGCTGGGGTGCTCTCAGGAGCCTTGAACCAGGTTTCAGTCACTGCACAGACATCGATGTTCTCCATACTGAGGAGGGCTTCGAGGGCGTGCATCTTGAGGTTTAGACTTCTGGCATTGAGCAGCATTACCCTTAGTTATTTTCCACTTGTGTTTTCTAGGGAGGTAGGTTTGTCATTTGAGCCTTGCCTAAAAAGGCACTATGGGGTGGCAAGAGCCTTGGCCAATATCCGGAAGCCCAGGGTGACAGGTGCAAACCATCCCTTGAAGCAGCGTGGCTTGTCAAGCATGTCATCCCAAGCAGACAGACACTGGATCCCCTTAGAATGACACCAGTAATTAAGCCAATTGTTAAAACTGATCATTTTGTCTTTGTACTGTGGCATCATTCTTGGTGAGGATAAGATGCTGCTCAAGGTCAGGGTCATACCGGCCTGGGCTACATAATCAGAGAGCTCCTCTATGTCTCTTTTCATGTAGTCCAGGGAGGTACGTCTCAGGTCGTTCACACCTGCATGTACAATGACTGAGTCATATTTGTACTTGCTGTGGAGTGACCTGAGTGCTTGTGTTATGTGTCGGATTCTAGCTCCCGACAGGCAGCTTACTGTGACCCTCTCCTTGTTCAGTCTGGTGAGCGGGACGTCAGTGTGCCTGACTATGGAGTCACCTATTACAAGTGTGTCTGGCATGTTGTTTGGCCTTAAGGGCTGTGACTGTTTAGCACACTGATTTTGTGAACTATGTGTTGCATTTGCTATGTCTTGAGGTGGTGGTTGCTTGGGTGTCTGCTTTGGAGGCCTCTGTTGTTTTGGTAGATTTTTAATCAGCGCCTCCGAGTATGTTTTTGTGTGTTTATGTGTTTGGTTTGCAGTTGTGATAGTTCTATGTGAGACTGGGTTTGTGGGGTGCGTGGTTACCTTCTCCTCCTGACTGGTCTTGCCAGTACTGAATTGAGAGAGCTCAGCCTCCAGTTTGGCTATATAGTTGCATCTCTCGCATATATTTGTATTTGTTGGGAGGAGGAGAGGGTTGTCTGTGTACATGAGGCAATTGTAACATTGCCTCAAGATTCCCAGATTCACCAGCTGAACAGGAGAGGACGCCAGCAACTGACCCTTCGACATGCTAGAAATAGTGAAAAAGATTGCTGTGTAACTGAGTCAGAAAGGACCTATAGGGAAATGGGTACTCAACAGAATTTAGGTGAATGAAGTACTTTTCGTTTGTTTAAGAGTGCTTTACCTGTATACAAAATGCTTTAGGAGCAAGTGCTGAGCTTTTCAGATAGAGTATAGGCTGCTTAGATTGCAAGTAGAACAGTTCTAAGGGAAAAATTGAAGAGCAGACTTGGCGGAGCCAGAAAAAGTTTAACCTTGTTTAACCGGCGGCGGATTTTAAGCAGTGAACTACAAAAGAGCTAGGAATGGTCCCAAACAACCAATTACTAACAGCTTCTTGTGCTGAGGTCACTTCCCCCAAGGATAGGTAGGCTGCTCAAGGCTCCCCACTCCCACTGGTGAGCAAAGAAACTTCCTTTTATTCAAGTAAGGTAATGGACAACACAGGAACTACACCACAGCCCAGAATACAGCAATGTCTGTAAACTGGTATAAACTAGTCGAGAAAGGCGGGAAAACAAGGATTATTTTTTTGTTTTTTTTGCAGAAATACACAGAAAATGCAGAGACAGTGATAAATTAGTTACACAGGCTAGCACACTTTAGTGGGCAGCCTCCACAGTTCAATTAAACAAACAAACAAGCAAACTTTCGACTACATGTAACTTTAAGTGCAATTTTTAAAATAAATGCAGTAATCAGTAAAAAAACAGTTCAGGCTAGTTTAAAGTAAGCAGCAGAAGCTATTTTCAGTGAAAAAAAGCAAAGATACTTAAATCCAGAAGGTAGTCGCTTTTTCGAGTTCCTTGCTGCTAGGACCACTCTGTAAACCCACGTGGAGCTTGTCAGAATATGTACTTGATTTTTAATTCTTGCAGAAGCAGACAAACAGCATGGAGGCATTCCAGTTGCAAATGGAAGAAAGTGCAACAAGACAATTTCTTCTCACTTCACAATGAAGTGAGAAAGGAGAGTAAGACAGTTCTTGCAATACTTGTTAACAAGTTTTTTTTTTAAGTGTATCTACTTAAAGGTTTATTTGAGCTAGGCATCCTATGGTTCCGCTGATTACTTGACTAGTACTGTCCCTATTGTTCTTACATAGCTCATAACCTACTTGCATCTTAACTGATATCACATGGGTTTTTGACAAGATTTCTGCCGATTTCTGCCATTATATACATTAAAAGATGTGAATGACACTAACAGCAATTTTACATTCATTTACTGATTTCACAAGACACTTGACAAGACTTATTGAATTCCAAGGGCACATATAATTTTCTACTTGCACTTTTTTTCTCATTTCTCCACAGAAGCTGCTGCTTCTTTCCAAAACGCCTGGAAGACTACCTTTAACAGGGTAATGGAAAACAATCAGGATCCAAGACATGCCTTCTGACAACTCTGTGCTGCAACTAGTGTTGATCACTGACTTTTACAATCAGATATCTATAAACTAAGCATCAAACATGTAGTTGGAGAGAAAGTGAAAGAAATGTCTGACACACAGTGAAACAGACTGAAACATGTGGACATTGGATCAGCTCAATTTACCACTCAGGGCTACTCCCAGAAGTTTACAGAAAATACTGCAGTGATGAACATGTGTTCAAAAATTGATCTGTTGAACAAATAAGGCTGAATGTATAGCAAGAGATGCTTTGCAAGCAAAATACCAATATGTGGCAAAAATATGTTACAAGTTATCTTATTCTTCATACCTGGATCAGGGAACCAGTATGGAGGGGATGACAAACTCCATGTGGTTTTAAATTTTTTTCTGTTTACTATGGTAATGGTCAACCCGCGGTGGTGGTTCTGCAGTAGCATTGTCGCCTCACAGTAAGACGCTGTCCGGTTCGATTCTCAGCTAGAGCGTCTTCTGCGTGGAGACATGCGTGAATGGGCGTACCTTCGTTGAAGGTTGTGCATCAGGCCTGGCAAGCCGGTACGTAAAAATCAACTGCCAATCATTAGCGGACTGGAGTTCCGCTGTGGCGACCCCTAACCGGGAAAAGCCTTAAGACACAAACAAACAAACTATGGTAATGGTCAAAATACCATCTCATTCTCAGACATCCTGCTCTGTATGTTTGGAAATGGCCAGGCTGTAACTGACTACATCACACGGAGAGTCAGCAGAAGTTTAACATTTTATCAAGCAACATGGATACCTACTTCTTAACAGTGCTACATTCATAACCAGGAAACACAATTTGGTTTTATCAAGATTTTAAAACATTTCACCTTTACATTTTTAATAATGGCTACGTGTGTGTCACTGTTGATTTGTACATTAAATCTGGTGTGAAGACAGTGGCTCTGCTGATTCAGGAGCTGGTATCTGACATTTACTGTCATCTTGTCTAACACTGAACTGTATCAGCAAAAACAGAGTTTGCACTGGATCATAGGAGGTTACTAGGCTATCAACCCGGAGGTCATTTCAAGCCTAGCCGTTTCATCCCAATGTAATACCATAGACACGCTAGTTCAATAGCCAGGATTGTATTTATTAATGACTGCCCATGTCCAAGAGGTCTGTGGGTGCTATCCCCACTAAGAATTTACGGTGGCCATTCACTCGTCCAGGTTCCTTTTGAACAGTGTCATAGAGGTTCTCTGCTTCACATGAATTGGCAGCATATTCCAAAGTTGCAGCAGTCGTTGGGAGACAAATCTGTCCCTCCTACATGCCCTATTCAAGTCTCAGGCCATATTTAGGTCCCTGGAATGGTTATCTCTAGTCTCATTTGATTTACAGATGTGCAGCAAATTCATTAGGTTTGGGTTGGAGTTTGCTCTGTAAGCTAGGCATAAGTTTCCCCTAAGAAGTCTATACGATACTGACTACAGTGACAGGGACTTTAGTCAGTCTGTGTAAGGCATGTGCTGGAGTCCCTTGATTTTCTTAATTAGAAACCTCTCAGGTCTCGCCAAGTGCTGCAGCTGCTTTGTATGGTACATGCTGAAAGGGGTGTTATACTCAATTACGGGCCTGATTAGTGATGAGTACAGAGGGGTTATAACCTCCTTTGCTCTAGAGGTGATGCCTTTGCTAATCAAGTGTGCTACATAGAAAGCCTTCCTTACTACAGGAGACACATGGTGGTCAAAGTTAAGGTCGCAGTCTACTTGTGGTCCCAGATCTCTTACCACTTCGTAGGTACATACTGTTATTAATTTGATAGTGTGAAAGGACATTGTTTTACTGAATGGAATGATGATGCATTTGTTTACATTCAGTTTGAAACCAAGACTAAGACACCAGTCGTTGGCCTGCGCAGGACCCTCCTGAAGTATAGTGGCATCATTTGGCGATTCAAGAACTGCACCTAGTTTACAGTCGTATGCAAACTTGGTCAGCCACAGACCCTTAATTCTGGCCTGAATTTCTGAAAATTATATACCAAACAGTAGGGGGCCCAGCACTGACCCTTGTGGCACCCCACTGGTGACAGGTCTGCTGGATGATGTGGAGTCACCCACTTTGATAGTGTGTGACCAGTTTTTGTGAGCCAGTTGGCAACCCATCTTACAACAAAGGGGTTTATATTTAGTTTTCTAAGTTTATTGGTAATGCCTGAGAATGGGACTGTGTCACAGGCCTTTGGCAAGTTGAGGTATGCTGTGCGCATAGATTTGCCCTCGTCAATGGCCCTGGTCACATTGTCGAAGAAATCCACCAGGTTTAACAGGCAGGATCTGCCCCTGGCAAAGCTGAATTGGGTCACATCCAGGGTTTGGAGGTGCCTATGTCTTTAGTTGTGAGGTGCCACGATGATACTTTCCATTGCTTTACAGATGAGGCTGGTCAGACTTGTGGGTCTATAACTCCCTGGAGGTGAATAACTGCTACTGTTTTACATTCCGCAGGAACAAAGCCTGTGGTTAGGCAGTGATTGAACAGGGTAGTTAATGGTGATGCTAGTTCATGTTTTAGTTTGTTCAGAAGACAGGCTGGGATGCTGTCTGGTCCCATAGAGGCTGTTTTTTCCCTTAGACAAGGCTTTAATGATGTGCTCTTTAGATATGCAGGGTGGGGGGAAGCTGGCGGCAAGGTTTGTGATATGTTTGGAAGGGATACAGGAGTGAAATTTTCACCAAATCTGTCCACTAGCAGGTTTGCTATCTCTGCGGGATCAGTGGGTGTGATACCATTAGTCACTAGTTTGGCACATGCTTAGGTCCTACCTTTTAAGCTACATAAGTAACTGTAAAAGGCATTATGATTATCCATGGCTGTGACTGCTAAGCTTTTCTCAAAGTTACCCTTAGGGGATTTGACATGTTGTCTTATTTGCCTGTTGAGGCTGAGGTGGGTGCATTTCCATTGTTTGGGTCTCGCCTTAGTTTTCTTAAACAGCAACTTTTTGTGTTTGTTGTAAAGTTTGCTGATGCTGGATGTCCACTAGGGTGGCTTTTTTTTACTTGGGGCTCTGGCTTTGATTCTTTCTGGAACAGCTGAATCTATACACTTACACAAGCGATTGTACAGGGCTTTAGTGTAAGCTTTGGTGCAGTTACCACTTCCAGCTGGGGATGGGGCTTGGAATGCATTTATACCTTCCCCTAGGAAGGTATAGTTTGCTTTGGTGAAGTTTTTTAGTCTAATTTTGCCCTTTGTGAGTTTTGGTGTTCGTGCCAGTTTGAAGGCAACTGATTTGTGGTCAGATTTAACTAAAGAGGGTCCGACAATTGTGGTGGTGCATCTGTCATGTTAGTGAGGACTAGATCTAGTGTGTTTGTTCCTCTTGTTGGTGTTTGAACAATTGTTACAAGGCATTTGAGTTAACAACGTCAAGGAACTTTTGCGCTAGTGAGTTAGGCCTAGAGTAGTTTCCCATTTCATGACGGGATAAGTGAAATACCCCATGAACAGAGTATTTGGCAACATTTGGATTGACTCCAGTTTAGTCAGGTAGACCTCATAGATTAAAACGCTGCCTTCTTTGGTTCTCACACATTTGTTTTGCAGTCTGAAGGTGTGGAAGGCATTGTAGCCTTGCAAGGTCAGGGTACTCTCTGAGGCCTTGAACCAGGTTTCTGTGACTGCACAAACATCTATATCCTCCAGTGACAGAAGTGCTTCTAGGATGTGCAGTTTTTGGTTTAAGCTCCTAGTGTTTAGCAGCATAACCGTTATTTTGTTATGGTTAGCCACCTACAGAAATTAAATGCCCAGACACAGAGCAGGCAAACAAAATCTGTGAGAGTGCACACTGACATGCTGAAAATGCTACAGGTATGGGAAATGGTATTGAAACCACCTCTTGTTGAACAGTTTCCAGACAATGTGACTGTTGACAGTTCTGTTTAAAAAAAGTGCCAAAATCCTGACAAACAGTGAAATTCACATTGACCTTGATGATGAAATATACTTACATACAGTGATAAAACAGAAAGTTTGCCAAAGGGCTGAAGTGTTTCATGTAGTAGTCCTTGTAAAAAACAGAAAAAATAATTTTACTACCAGTGACCCTCTACCTCAGAACAGTTAGCTTACAGGACTCTGCCTTGAAAATGCAGAAGCCTTGGACATCTGTTGCAGATACTGGCATTCGTCTTGGACTCTCTGCAGGTCAGGTGTACAGCATGAAAAATGAATGATGAATATACCAGATAAGTGACTCACAGAAGAGGTAAAGCAAACACTCACACATACTGGCCCTTTCTGCTTGCAAGTACAGAAATCACACCTTTCAACTGCCCCTGTTTCTGCAGAATGTCCTTGATTTTATGTCCCCCATAGAAGTTTTTACATTCTGGTAAATCACTGAGTATTACAGTCTGTCAATAATGCCAGACATTTCAAAATTCTTATTGATCAGAAAATGTGTTTTGAAAAATGAATTAGAGTAATACTTAAACATTGTCCCTGATTTTGGGCCTTTGCTACCTCATTATTTTTGGCTTTGTCCAGATTTCTTGAGCAATGCAGTTGAGAGAGATAATAAAAGAACAAATGCCATGCTTTCAAAAACTTGTATTAACTGTGCTTTGACTAATGCATTTCAACAGTGAACAGGAATGTAAATTTAGTATGGTTTGGAAAGTTAAAACTTGAAATGATCAACAGAAATTAAAATTAATCAATCCCTGCAGTATTTAGGAATATCCTTTCAACAAGACCCTAAACAGTTCTATCAAAACAATATCACAAAACTTTGAACAATCATACAACAAAATTTTACAAGATGAAATAAACCCCAACTCTCATTTCCTGCAAATATTGCTATTACTAAAATGAACATCTTACCAAGAATACTCTATGTACTAAATGCTTCCAATATAATATTATATAACACATTTTTCAAAACACTAAATTCCTCTCTACCGAAATCCTTATGGACCTCTAAATCAATCAGAATTACCTACAAAAACCTGACCTATCCCAAAGACAAAGGAGGTCTTGGTCTCCCTGACTTCAAACTATACTATGACATAATCAACTGCAACAGAATGCTAGCAATCTCTGATTACATTCCAAACAAAAAAAACTTGGGCTCCAGCCTAGACAAAGCTACTTTATAACCTTGTTAAAACATTTAACTTTAATAGTAAGGCCCTCCCCTTTCTTAACTGGGACAGCTTGAAAACCCTTAAACTACATGCATCCCTAAAGCATAAAATAATCACCTCACAAAAACTTTTTGAAAGCTTAAACTTATCCTGCACCTTTAATACTTTACAACCACTACATCTTAATCCAATTTTTAGACTAAATAATAAAATGATTAACCTGGACAACTATCCACTCGTTAAAGGAAAAAGTTTAATAGACATTCAAAACCAATCTATTACTGAAATGAGACTGACAATGAACCTCCCTAAAAGTTATACCATTATTTTAAGACAAATTAGGGAATTGTGCACAAAAACTTTGGAAGACCCCAATCTAGTTTTGAGAGACATAAATACCTGTAAAACTATATGGAATCTAGTTTCAATGAGGAAAAAAATTACTTCAAACTCATATAAACTTATTATCTCAATTAGATCCCAAAATGATATATGATCTTCTTGGTATACTGGAAAAAACTAAATCCATCAATCTCAACCAACCAAATAACCCATTCTATTCAAATAACCTCAAAACTTATCCCGTTTAAAAAAAATTAACTACACTCAACTCTGGAGCATTTCTCCCTAGGACTCCGCTGAAAATTGGCTCATTCCAAGTCAGACTTTCCAGGTAAACAAATATTAAATAAATAAAACATATGCTATTAAACAATGTTTACCTCACCCCAACTTTACTAAACCAAATGTATCCCACAACTTCCACTCTTTGCCCCTACTGTGACAACCAAAAGGTTGATCTCCAACATAATTTTTGAGCTGTAAATGCTCCTACAAACTCTGGTGTTCACTTGAGAGTTCAATTGGAAAAATGGTCAAAAGAAAAGTACCCTATCTTGGTAATTTAGAAGATTACATATTCCTTCCTCCTGGGTTGTCAAAATTCCAAACATGCTTTTTAATTACACGTTTTACCCTAATAATATTCTATATTACCCTGAACTGAAAAGATAGTTCCTTACTTTCACTTAATGGATTTAAACAAATGTCTGTTAAATATTTATTGGCACATAAATACTTAATGTCTAGTCAAAACTCACAACCACACTTTACTGAGTACTGGGATATGCTATTCAACCATATTCTCCAACATTCATCATTACATTTTAGGTTTTTGCAGATGTTTTTTCATTTACTTATATTAAATATACTATTCTCTTTCTCTCTTCTTATTTTTCCAATACCTAGGCCTACTCACCTTTGTTCTGCTTTTCCCTCTTTTTCACTGCTTGGGTTTATTCTATTAGACCAAAGCAAATTTTGAATGTTCTTAAACGGGCAAACAGCACATTTGCATATAGTTACTTGTATATCTTACTGTTTTTACATGTTTATTGAACAACTGTTTTTATTACTCTGTGCTTTAAGTTTGGAAAATTAAAGTACAATAAAGAGACTTTCAAAAAAATTGAAACAAAACTGTTATTTATAGTGAAAATGTTACATTCTTTTGTTGGCAATCAAGAGGAATGAGGATAACTGCTACTTCATCAGTAACTACCAAAGCACATACTGGAGGCTTCAAGAAAGGCAGCTGCTACATATTTACTAACCCAGCTGCAGAAATGAGATCTGAAAGTGTCTGATGGCAAGGTCTACTGGGCTGACTAGTAAATAAGTATGTTTTTGTAAAATGAGAAGTAACTGTACACATTAATCAAACAATGCTATTAATGCTATGGTTAAATTTCAGCTGCACTGTATGTGAGGTAGAGCTTTTAAGGTATGGAAGTATAATATAGCTATGATCAGGTTATGGTGAACTGGAGAATTTTTCTTTTTTTCAATATTCTTAAACATTCTCTTTTTCCCAGATCCCTCTGAAAATCTAGCTCTTCCTCAGCTGCTCTACAGACTCCTTTGTTTCCCCCTTCTGGGCAACAGTCAAGTGCCTATGGGCTATCTTTCACAAAGTTCTATTTTTATCGTAATCTGCCTCATGGGGTGGTAGATGTTTTCTACATTTCTTTTACTCCTGGACTAAGAGTTCCCATATATGCATCACTTCCCCTAAAGGAGGCTGCTGTATAATCACACCTTAGCAGAGACAAATTCACATCTCTGGCCAATGAGCTACATGTCCTACATACACAGGTATCAATGTTACACTGTACTGAAACGTGTCCCTTCTGCCAGGACTAGTGAGCTGGTTTCCAATATTTACCCCCCATCTCGACAGCTCCTCCAGCAACCAGGTCAATAACTGATCCCTGGTCATGCTTCATCCCTTTATGCCACATAACCGCAAAATGGAGAAGTGTCAATTTCAAGTACAGTTTGTACACTAGTTAAAGACTGAAGAAATGGGGAAGCTTTGCGCAATTTTTTCATCTGTATTTCTGTGTGTATATAGGAAATGTTATTGAATATTTCCTAAAACACAGAGGGATAGTTGTAAGGAACTTGCATAGAATGGAAACATTGCACTTAATTCATGGTTCAGGATGTGCAATATCAGTTTAAGTTGTAAAAGCAGCAGCTGAAAATGTAAGTATTATATACACACAGACTGTGCATACGATGTGTATAACATAACAGGTACATAATACAAAAAATGAATACATAAACTGTCTTTGTGCAGTTGCCAAGGGAGGTAGTCGAATCTGGATATGCACATTTTAAACTGATCAAGTGTCCTTGATTTTAACTGGATGCCCTTGATATTTTTTTAGGGTCTTAGTCTTTAAAATCATACCTATAAACTTAAAGGTAAGAGAATCAACGTACAGCACTTTCATGAATGACAACTCATATTTTACTAAAACACATTCGGAAGTACCCCAGCTATGTAAAAGGATGGATCATGGTAGAATGAATAGTGGCCCAAAAGTACTTATGCCCGAGATAAAGCAGGGAGTATAGTTCCCACTTAGACTCCAGTAGTTCTGTAACAGCTTCTTCAAAACACAAACACCGCATGTGGGATAAAGGTATTAATGAGGGATACTGTATTATTCGCTGAAAGGGATGAAACATGATCTGACAATACTTAGGACATAACTTCATTTAAACAGCACAAGTATTGAAAAGAAATGTGCCAGTCACAAAAAGACATCTCCAAAGTATAAAGCACTGCAGCAAAATTATGCAAGTCTTAATCAATTTCAATCGTACCTGCAAATTAGTAGTAAAAGTGAGAGTGCATGTGAAAGCAAACAGCAGAAAAGAGCAATAAAAAAAAGAGGTCTTACCACAAAGCTACAAATATCAGTGATTTACAAGCAAATCTCACAGTTGCAAAAGAAATTAGATAAAACACACATACCAAGTTTGCCAGAGAGAGAGAGATAAAATGACTCATAGGTCAGTGGATAAACTGAAATGGCAACTTACTAAAACTGACACTTTTAAATATCTACAGTTTCAGTAATACAAATTCTATTCTGGTTACTTTTAACTATAATTTCCTGTGCCGTTCTCAGTTTCAGGGAACTGAAACTTACACAGCCTGTGTTATGTTTTCCTTATAGTAGTTTACGTGAACCCATTAGGGCAAATGCAAGGTTTGCAGAGAGGTGTTATTCCAAGACATCAAATCTCTGGAGACCAGAAAAGAAACCATCTGGAACAGCAGATTTTATCTGCATCAGTCACACTAAAAAATTTAAAATGTAAATTACCATTTGTTGAATGAATATCATAGCATGTGCAACACTTTCTCTTCCTAAAGCAGCCCCGGCTTTATGACCTCATTTGTTTGGGTCACAGATCCTCCCAACATTAAACTTGTACCTCTCTAAGCTTTAGACAGGATAATTTGCTTTTATTGACCTTAACATCTGAGTCTAGCTTTGCATCATTTTCAACTGTTTTAGGCCAACATTATGAGAAAACTTCAATGTAATTGTATTTATTTTTAATTTGTTAATCAGAAGAGTGAATTAATCTAAAGACCAGTTTCGGTTGTGACTGAGGCTATCAGGCAGTCATACTAAATGCAACAATTTATAAATATATTTACACATGCATTGTATACCAGTATGTTTAGAAGTGACAATGTAAAATCACATATATCACACACGTGTGTATAAATTCATATATATATAATATATACATATTATATACATAATATATATATATATATATATATATATATTACATGTCTGTATAAATTCATATCTATCTATATATATATATATATATATATATATATATATATATATATATATATACACACACACACACAGACATATACATACACAATGAAATAAATACAAATTAAAATATCGTTTATCTGTAAAAGTTACTTCTTCACTTACTTCTGTTGACTAGGTTAGTCCCATTAGGTACTGTTTATTTTCAGAGGAAACCAGAGATGGCATTCATACTGACTAAGGGTAAATTAGCCAGAATACTGGGTAATTCCCCTACTCTCCAGGAAGGGGTGCTATTACACTGTTTTTGGGCAAGAAGGGAATAGCAGTACAACTGCAAGATATGACAAGCGTACAAGATAATTTATTCTGAAAAGGTTTATAATCTGTCAACTTGCTAAAACTGGATGTATGAAGTGACCCATATAGTCAGAAATCTGATAGTAACTCTGGAGTACTACAGCCCAAATACACTGGGAGAGACGACAATACATGTTTTGAGACTATCAGTAACCTATCTGGGGAGGTGCTTTAACAAAAGACTGCTGCTGATACATATAAGGTTAAAATGTAAACAGCTGAGGTAGCACTGAAATGTCAGTTCTGCTTTGATGTTTCAATCTTCACTACTGTTGGAAAAGCAGTACTTTGTGTCTGCTTAGGTCTGTGGATAAAACTTTAACAGGCTATTTTTTTAATCTCTTTTTTTTTTCGTGATCCCCTGATCTCATCTCTTCCATTAACAGATTTAGACTAGGCACTGAAAGTAACAAGAAAAAAAAAATCATAATAAGGCCATCTCCAGAAAGAGAGATGGAGGAAGGTGGACTTTAGATAATCTTCATGGTGGGTAGGCTGTGAAATTCTCCACAAAAAAAAGATACAAATTTTACCAGGACATTGGTTTTCCTATTTCCTACCAACCCTTAAGTCTACAGTGGGAGCTCCTTATCAAAAAGCTTGTAAGGGTGAACTCCCAGCCACTCCACTGGAAAGGAGCCACCTAGCTCTATGACCTGAACATCAAAATAGCATCTGAGTACCACCAGCAGCCTAGAACTAAGGTAAATTCCTAAAGTGGAAGAAGCCCTCAAGAACACCACATGCCAGAAACTTGTCAGGTATCCAACACATTAATGAAAGGGACATTGTAAGAACCTCATCTAGAATGGATTTTTCCCTGGTCCCCGCATAAGGCACTTCCTCATACAAGTGGAAAAGGGAAAGAGTCAAGATATAGCCCTCCTATAACCAGGAACCTAAGCCTGAGAAGTGCCACATGAACCTGTCTCCCCTACTTTGTCTGAACACTGGATGTAAAGCTGGCGAGTCCCCTAGACAGAGATGTGTCTAAAGCAAGGTCCCACAAAGAACAGGCCGTCAGAAATTTCCAATTTTATTTGAATAAAACTTCATCTCTAGTTACTATAAGGCTGTGCACCGTTAGCATGTACAAAATGAACTGAAACACTGCAGGACAATAATAGAATCACTAAGACAAATAACATGGCCATATAAAAGGAAAAGGAACTTTCTTAAGGGAACATTCCAAAAGTTACACAAGAATGAGGGATCAACATCAAGAAGAAAAGATGACTGTGTACAAGTTTGAAATGAAAGTCCAGACATGGCAAAATACCTATTCAAAGAAAGGAACACTTGGATAGATTTGCAAGACAATGCTATGGGACTTCAAACACAACAGAAATACAGCTACCGAAGATTCTCCCTTAAGCAGTCAGACATGAAGAAAAAGGAAGTAAAGTTCATCATCCTCTCCACAGAATGCAAACTACTCGCACTCCAGAAGCATCAACATTATTAAAAAACCCAACACAAGAAACAGAGGTCTCAGGTTAACAGAGAAAATCCTCAGAACTTGACCTCCAGACTGTGATGCAGAAATGGGGGCCTAATTTGTAAAAAGCAAAATGACTTGTTGAAGAAATAAAGAAAAGGGGTCTCACAGACACAATGAGAATGAAGTTACAGACTGCATTCTATCCAACAAGAGCTGGCCTCAGTAAGTAATGATCCCAAACAAACGGACTTTATGGTGCCCTAGGAACTTGTCCAACACAACTGGATATTTTCTCCAAAGAGGATGAAGTTGTAGACAGAGAGGCTGAAGTCACAGGTAGATGAGAACGGAGCAGAGCCCTGGTCAGCCATATTGCTAACAACCATGAAAGGCAACTTTCATCAAAGAAGGAACAGCTACAGTGAAATCTATATAGGCTCCTTCCACTAAAACAACTAGCCTTACACCCTATCACTGCAATTGATGGAGCAAACGACAAACCTGAGTAGAGTTCACTTTGGCCAGCATAGGACATAGGAGAAAGAGACAGAGGGAGAGAATGAGGAGATGCCCTACTGCCAGAATAGTGTCACAGTATCACCTGTCCAGTGTCTGTTAGACTAAGCCACCTACAACACATACATCTTTGTCTACTGAGCTAGGAAGACGGGGGTGGGTTGTAACGAAAACTGCAGCATCCAAGCACACCTAGTATTATGGTAAATACATATATTTTTTTTTTATCTGACTAAAAACTTGAACTTTTGTTACTGATAGGAGACAGACCCTTGGTGGTCTTTATGAATGGCTAGTAATCTCAGCTCTGAGAAGACTCGACCTAGAAGCCATACCAGATTTGCAAGGTTTGGCAAAAGACCAAGATGTGATTATATAATGATATCCCAAAATGCCCAAGGAAAAACATGTATAAGACAAAAACCCCAGCAGAGCTACTCCTAGACATACCAAGTACCCCATTCCTTATCCACAATCAGTGACAGACACCCCACCATTGAGCTGGCAGGCCAGATAAAGAGTTTGGATATGTTCTGTCCTAAATACTGCGGGCACAAAAGAAAAACAGCCAATTATTTTTATGGTCTACCCAAAGAATACCAAAACAGCCAGTGGATGTAAAAAAGAACATTAGGCATTCCTATGATTATGGCAACATTAGCAGAACACCAAAGAAACTAAAGGCTTGGTAGCAACCCTAAGCATACAGGAAGGAAAGGACCTGTGGAAACAGACACAAGGCAGACTCACTACCCTAAAAATCAACATATTCCTGCAAAGGCCACCTCTACCACCAAATGAACTGGTCTTGTCAGGAGTTTCCAATTTCAAGTCTCAAAGCTGCAAACATTCATCCGAAATGTAAGTGGGGCCCCAACAGTGGTAAACAGACCCCAAGAGGGGTGAAAAAAAATAGGAATGAGGCATAGATCAAACGTTGCTGACCTATGACATTAAATACAAGAGACATACTAATGTATCTTATAAGCATACACTTAAACTTTTTTTACTCTTAGGCATAAATAGATTATCTAGCATTACTCTTAATAAATTACATTAGCAAGACTTGTTATCTTTGAAAGAACAGACACAATTGCTAATCTAGGAGCCCTTTTTGAGGGCTCAGTGAATAATTTTAAACATTTCTGAGTTGCTTTTGACTTTGTTTATATTGTGACATTCATTTTTTCATAGTTATACATTTTATTGATGTTTTTGTATGCGAATATGTAATGTTTTTCTATTTATTCTGGTAGATTGGTTTAAGGATTCCTGTACTTTGCATTTACAACACTGATGGTCATCATTTTTCACTTTTTCATACTGCAATTTAGTTTCTGCATTCACACAAGGTTAGTTTGGGAGTTCAAATGGCACTGAAATTTTATTTATATTACATGTTTTATTGGTGTACGACCTTTTGGAGTTTTCAGTTTGTAAACATCTTTATAACATTTATTTCAAGCCTCCATTTAATAAGGGACTAATGGGTCCACAAATCACAAAGAAGTTGTTTTTACTAATATTATTTCTTCACCTTGGAATAAATAAACTACATTCATAGTTTATTCTTATTCGATTAGAAATAAACTACAACTCAGTTGACTTTCATACGATACACTCTTTTCTAATAATAATTGCATTCTCATTCAAGCATTGCTATCTTAAGTCATTCTACATGGACTGCACTGGATGCCACTTATCTCCTACAAGGTTGTGCAGTTATTCATTTCATGCCCCGCTCAGTCTGTGCAGAATGTAACTGAATGACCATGTTCCTTACTTTTCAGTTTCTCAGCTATATTCACAAAGAGATTGTAGATAATCTCATGGTACATTAAGGAAAATGTGGGATGCTACGTCTCTTGTATTGTTCACCTACTTCTTGATTCTATGTCCCAAATTAGAGCATGTTTGTCCTTTTGATCTTTAATAAGGAACTGAAAGCTTTTCTGTTCAGAAAGCCAAATAATTTTATTTAACATATTAAAATTTTATCTAAATGATGTTCTGGTCTTCAATAAATTGTTTTATGCACACCGCAGATGAGTCTTGTCAAAAGCCTCTCAAAATATAAAGTTTTACTCTGTAAAGTAAACAAACATAAGCATGGACCAGAATTTCCCTTGAATAAGTTTATCCTGGTGGATGGTTTGTTTAATTCACTCAGATACTATTTTAAGAAAGAATGGAATTCAATGAGAAACATTCTACTCAACGGTTTCCTTGAATGACCATGCACCTGTAGTTAGCTATCATAGACTTCACAGAGGGTCTGAATGGAGTTTAATGCCTTGTAATCTTACCTGACTGTAAAATGAGCTTTCAGTATTAAGGAGTATAATAAAAAAAAAATATTTATTTATTGATTGGAGTACAAAACTGATCCTACTGGAACATTTTCAGGCTCAGCCTGGGGTTTACAATAAAATAAATAAACAAGAATAGATCAGAGTAACTGACAACTAGTCTTCCCAAAACAACAACTGGACTTTGATCTAATGAACAAACCTTAGGAACATTTGCAATGGAAGAAGATGAAAATGAGGTCTCCATCAGCTGCCAACTGAATACTTCTAAAAGAAACATCTAGAGCAGCTGTGGCTGCCTACAGAGTTCTTGCAGTCCAAAGAACTTGGACTACACCAACATACTATATTTTGGATCCAAACTAAGCCCTCAGTCTCTTCTGTCACATAAAGTTCGACAAAGGCAGAATGAAAGGCAACATCTTTGCCTGCAAGGTTGCGATAAGAAGCTAAGACTATTAAACTGCAAAACATAACAGCCTAGTCAATGATACCAGAAAACCTGAAAATACTGCAAGATACCTCATTAGTAAAATACTAACATAAAAGACAAAATCAGCACTTGTGCCCTCTACATGCACAACAGACCAATATTAGTTCATCAACCCTTCCAAAAGGCATCAGGTGCTAAAACTTGCAAAAGAAAGTGAATGTTAAAATGTGGTGATGCAATATGGGTATTTATATTGGCAATATCCCTATGACCTGGACAGCCAGCTGCTATCAGATGACCTGGACAGCCAGCTGCTATCAGACGTACCAATAGGACAGGACTTGAGAATACTGGTGGACTCAGATTTAAAATTTGATGAGCATGTTCAGCTAATTGTTAAAAGGCTGATGGGTTGATTACAAGCATACTGTGTAGTATTATCAGCAGAGACAAGAGAGTCTTGGTTCTCTTATTTAAAATGAGCATACAACCCATAATTAAATACTGTGGGTCATTTTGTATGTATAAGGCATCTTACCTAAAGAAACTAACATATCCAGAGAACTTCCACCAAGCAAGTTAGAGGAACTGGGCAGTTAGCTTACAAAAGCAGATAAGAAGATATTTCTATCTGTTCAGTTGGATGCATACTATTAGGAGGAGATTTGATTCAAACCTTCAAAAGCCTTAAGAATGAGATTACGGCTTCTTTACTGGGTGTTCACATTTTAAACCACAATGTAAATATTAGGAACAACAATCTAATGATTGACTTAACTTACTACAAAACATTAATCAAATGCACATTTTTTTTATTAAAAACAGCTTTATTGAGATAAATATTGACAAACAAACATTATCTAGAGATACGTACATTTTTCAATATAAATATAATAATGAGAAGATAAAACAAACATTTTAAACAATATACAATGACATTCTCCACAAGAATCAATTATTAATAAAGATGTGCAATGAAATATGAGGATTGTAAAAAGATTTTCATAACTTGTTCAGTAAATCATATACTTTTTTCCACATATTACATGAATTAGTATTCCTAGAAGATCTTGCAGTACTGGTCAAAATTTCTAAGTTACAGACTTCAAAAAGTAAACTTTTGAATTCAATTATTGAGGGTGAAGTATTAGACTTCCAGTTTCTTGTAATGATTTTTCTGGCAATGGATAAAATCAACCAGATCACAGGTTGATTAGATTCTCTAATACAATTAGGAACAGAGTGTTAAATAAAACAAGTGATTTAGAAAAATAAAAATTATCTGTAAAAGTAGTGTGTAAAAAAATATTAACATTTATCCAAAATGTATTTAATTCTATACAATCAAACATCATATGTGCCCAATCCGCATTAACTACTTTGTTACATCTCCAACAATTGGTATTTTTTTTAATTAAATTTACTTAAAAAAATGGGGTAATAAAAGACCTATGCAAATACCTCCATGTAAACATTTTCCATTTAAGTGATGAAGTGGTAGCACTTGCTGACTGCAAAATATTTAATTTGTCAGAGTCTGTAGGTGGATAATTATTTATTAAAGTAAAATAGTTCCAATAACTTTCTGAAGGATTATCTAAATCAAATTTAATTGCTTTATATAAATGAGATAAAATATTTTAGATGTAGAATTATGTTGTAAAACTATTATCATATATTGAAATAATTTGGGTATTGAATGTTTTTGTTGTTAAAGAAATAGAATCCAATTTGTTTGGAACATATTTCCTAGCTTCCTGTAAATATAACCAAGAGAATGTATTGTATTCATATTTATTCTTTAATAGATTTATAGATTTCAGATCGTTATTAGACATCAATTGAGACCAAAATATTAAGTTTTTCTGTTGAAAAGAAAGCATTTTTTTTATAATCAGATGAAAAGATGACACCTTGTGTGAAAGCTATAGGAAAAATAATATATATCCATTCCTTATAAATATTGAATTTATAAATATAATTTCTAAAAGATTTCAAAAGAAGAGTTATATAATTGGTGTTAAATTTTTGAGAGGAATAAGATAAGAAATATTATTTTAGAACTCAAACAAAGGTGTTACTTAGTATAGCTAACTTCTGAGATTTGTTATTTATAAAATTACTAATTAAGACTTCTAAAGTATTTTTCCAATTTGCCATGTAATTATTATCTATAAGATGGTAAATAGTTTTGGCCATTGAAGAAACAGATTAGGCATAGCTATACCTCCATTTTCCCAATTTTTCATATGATTAGATAAAGCTATTCTAGTTTAATCGGGGACCATAAAAAATTATGCATCAAGGAATTACATGTTTTAATAATCTGATTAGGAGAAGGTAATGAAATCTTTATTATTAAAAGTTTTTCATCCACAGAGAAATTAATTTTATTCCATTTTTAATAAGGTTTTCTATTGCAATAACACTTATTGTAGTTTATTTTAATATCTTTTATGTTTTCTGTAATTATAATACCCAAATAAAGTAGTTTGTCAGATTTTGCCAAATATTTACTATAAATTCCTTGTAATTAAAAAATTTTATGACCAATTAATAAGATCTGAGTTTTATCATTGTTGAACAATAAACCTGATTTCTTTTGAAAAAATTCAATATCTCTAAAGAGAGCATGAATAGATAAATCATTATCACCAAGAGTAATAAGAATGTCATCTGCGAACATTTGTATTTTGGAAGATTTACTGGAATGTAAATTAAATCCTTGAATATTTTCATTATCTCTTATCAAATTGGCCCACGGTTCCATAATAAGAGTAAATAATAAGGGAGATAAGGGACAATCGTGCTTTGTTCCTTTAATAATAGGAATATTTTGGGAAATATTAGTACCTATTTTAATATATTATTGATTACCCTGATATAATGGGGTGATTAAAATTTATAAAGCTACTTGAAAAGTTTAATTCTTCCAGTAATATAAATAGTCCCAATTAACTGAATTAAACACACAATTTATATCTAAACTAATTAATGTTAGATTATTTAAATATTTGACTGATTCTATTAAAGTTAATGTTCTTTTAATGTTATCATAAGTATTTCTATTAATTATGAATCCAGTTTGGTCATCTTCAACTAAGATAGGTAAGAAAATGTTCTTTCTGCAAATATTGACATAAGCATTTTATAATCAATATTTAGTCAAGAGATAGGTCTAGAGCATAAACAGTTAACTAGGTCCTTATTAGGTTTAAGAATAGGAGAGAAAAAAGTATACTTCCATGAGGGAGGTATTAACTTATTATTTTGGGATAAATTATATACTTTATGAAGTAATTTTATAGCATTAGTTGGTAACATTTTATATATTTCTGGAATTTTCCACCATTTCCTGGAGCCTTATTGAATTTTAAATTATTAATCTGGGTTTGAGTATATTTAAAGTAAACAGGTTTAATTATAGAATTGGCTTGTTTACTTGTGAGTCTTTTTTGTAGTAAATCTATTAATGAAGGTTTTAATTTCTTGGTTAGAATCTATTATTTTTGGTTGTTGATTAATATTAATAAAAAATCTCTGAATTCAGTTAGAATATTTTGTATGTCTGAAACCATCTTTTTCTTTCTAGGGGAAAAATTTAATTTATATGATTCCGTTTATTTAATCTTTTGGTTTTGTTTGCTAATAAATTTAAAGATTTGGGATTAGTAGAAAATTAAAAAAAAATGTATATTTCTCTAAAATAATGATGTTTTTATGATTTAGGATTTCAATATATTTATTATTCAAAGAATTTATTTCACTTTTCTTGTCATTTTTATTTATATATGTCTCTTGATTATGTTACACTGAATCTAATTTAAGTTGAATCTCTAATAACTGTTTATCCCAACTTTTCCTTTTTATATGGTACCAATTAATAATTCTCCCATATAAATATGGTTTCAGGGCATCCCACACAAAAATTTCTGAGGAGGAGTTATTATTTAGTTCTATAAAATTTTGTTTCCAAAGTTAAAAATTCTTTAAAATCTTTCAACTTTGTGATATAAGCAGGTATTGTTCTTCTCTGTGTATTGTAGTTTGAATTAACTGAAATTTCAATTATTATTGAATTATGGTCTGATATTGGACAAGAAATAACCTTGGTGTTGACTAAAGAGCCTAATAAGTCATTTCAAAATAAAACTCTATCTATTTCTGAATAGGTGTTATGTCTATGGGAAAAAAAGTATTGTTTAAAGAATCAGAATCCGCAAAGGAATGAATATCTTTCAAAAGGTATGTTTCTAGAAAATCTTTTAATGATTTGGCAGAAGCTGTAATCCTTCTTTTATTATGGGATGTTGATTATTATCTAAAATACAATTAAAATTCCCCGCTATTATTAAGGACCCCTTAGAATGTTGTACTATAAGATCAAGGTGTTGTTTTACTGTATTGATACCTATTCTTGGTATCCAATATAGATTCACTAAAGTATAAATTTTCTTATTAAGTTCAACCGTGACAAGACAAAACATTCCTTTATTATCTTTATAAGTATTGGCAATCTTTGGACAAGGCAAAGTATTATTCCACAAAACAGCTACCCCTCTTTTCTTTTGAAGATGTTCTGAACTAACTAATGTTGAATAAGATATAGTATCTAATCTAAACATCTTCTGATCTCAAATGAGTTTCTTGTAAAAATATTAATTGGGTTTTGCGTAATTTAAGATATTTGAATAAACTTCCCCTCTTATTTGAGTTATTTAATCTATTAACATTAACATTAATAGAAATACTCTTTAATGAAGTCATAAGAAGTTAAATTTGTGAAAAGGACATATTTTGACCAAAAACATATCTTATAGTTAAGAATTAAAGGAATACGAAGGAAAACTTTAGATTGACTGCATTCTAATAAAGATGAAAATTTTGAGTGTATTACTATATCATTACTTTGTATTGTGAAGAATGTCAAAAAAGGCTGCAACAAAAAGCTAGTAAAATCATAACCACCCTTAACCATTATGAAGTATATTACTCCTAATCCGAGTGACATATAATCACTCAGATTAACCCCTTGTCTAGTAACAACCTCTGATCAGCATCTGACAGAAAAATTTCCGATCTAAATAAATCAGGCTTAGCTTTTATAAAAAGTCAAGATATCTAATATCATTAAATTAGTAACAGAAAAAGTATGCAAAAGGCAAATATGATACAGTTTTGAAAAGTATCATTTTGAAGATTAGCAGTATTAAATATTTTCTATTAACATAGGTAAATACTCCTGTTTCAATGACCTTTACATGAAAGAAACTACTACTACTACCAAAAAGATTTTATACACATATCTACCGTCATTATTATATTAAGTAGTTACTCATGGTTTCGGCCGAAACCGTGGACCGCGAGTGTCGGTCTTTTTCTTTGCGTTTTTTAACAATTTGGGAAGTCGGAGGATCCGACGGCATAATGTACGCAAAATCAGAACCGAAAAACTGTTCAGCAAACTCCGACCGACGCCTAAGCGTTCGTCGGTTGAATGAAGCACAGGCCGAACAGGCTGCTACGTCGTGGTGTGGGCCTAAACAAAGCAAACAGTAAGAGTGGAAGTCTTTATGAGGTATTTGTTTCCCACAAGTTAAACAGTTATTGACTTTTTCTGACATCGGCTGAGGCAAGAAAGAGTCCCCAACGGGGTACTTAGCTTTTAGAAGTCTTCGAAGTAGTATTCGGTAGTAGTAATCTCTGGATCCGAACGACCGGCACTTGCGAACAGCTTCTGCTTCGGGCGCCACGCGGCAAAAAAGACTGAAGAAAATGGCGTCGGCTGATGCCTTTATACCCGAAGACCAGCAGAGATGACGTCGGGTGAAGTGCGACATCAGCCGAAGCCGGACCCGGACTTTGGAATCCGGCCGACTGAAGGGCTGCCTGACGACAGGACAACCCAGTTGTTATGACTGCAGATGCATCCATGAAGGACATCATATAGTTGATATGATTGCAAAATGACAATAATCATGAAACATTTTATAAATAATATCTTTTCATATAAGTGAGGAACTGATAAATTATACATAACTAAATCATAAATACATGTAAGTTAATATTCTAAAACTTTCATATTTGTGTTTCTTAAAATGATAATCTAATGGTATAAAGGAAGAAATTATAACTAATGATCTACTAGTGAAGGCATGGATTATTCTCATTTGTAAACTTAATTTTATTTACTTTAATTGTATTTATGCATTAATAATTGTCTTAAGAGTGAGGTGTTAATAAAATTATTTCTAATTGACTGCTAAGAATATAAGGAGTAATTTAGTTTTCATCTATAGCATAAATAGTTTGATGACAATGTTGCTCTCACCAGTTCAAACCACCAATTCAATGTGCTATTTCTTTTCCTTATTCATTTTAGTCCCAGTTTATTGTCTAGATTTTGAGTTCATAGTCATCATCGTTCTAATTGACTACGTTCATCCAAACCCTTGTGATGATATTAATCTTTTTAAGTTGCTGTGAGAAATTTTTATTTTGTTGCTTATTAAAACACATAAACAGGTAGCTATATTTGCATACAATACAATCATAATAAATTTGTCACAAGTTATAATCATTAATCGCACTCTTAAATACTCATGACAATTAGTGAAGTAGTGTTAAATATGTATTCACATATTGAATATTGGAAAATTACATCTTTAAATCCTAAAGGACTAATGAACTCTATTTGTACTGAGTTGTTCTTTTATTTTTTCCCCCTCTCTCTCTATCTCGTCCTCCCTATTCCTTTTCTACTCTTTGTTCCCTCCTTTTCAGAAGATAGACTTCTGTTAATTAGATAAACTTATTTTTGTAACATTCTCATAATCGAAACAAATAAAAAGTTACTGTATACATGTAACAAGGTAAAATTTATAACATAATGAAGTAGTATTAAACTGAGTAAGGAGATTTCTCAGATTTTATCAGTATGATGCAGCATATATAAAATGAATCACTGGAGAGGCATACTATAAAAGAGTTCAATACTATTAAAAAAAAATAAACAGAATAGAACCATTCAGATATTTAGTTAACTATATACCTACTGGCCTATAACAAGTAATATATATTTGATGATCTTGTAACAGGGTGTTTATAAATATTTAACATTTGTTTCATGTAAATTGCTTTTGGCACTGTTTTATCACCGCAAGCAGATGTTTGCGGCTGTAAAATTCGCATAGTACATCTGTAACATAGGAATGACACACTGTAAGGTGACCTTCCAAGCCCATATTGCTGTTAAAGAAATTTGTTAAATGATAATGTCGGATTAATTACAGCAGAAGGAAAAAAAAACTTTCAGTGACTTCTATTATTTGCATAAAGTAGTAGTCTCACACTGAAACCCCTGAAGTATTCAGATTTCAAATATGATTCATCTGCCCGTTACTCAATATTCTTCCAAGCATCTTTGCTTTTTATGATTACAGCCCATGAAAAGTTAGATGGAAGATTGAGTATCTGTCCTTTGCTAAGGATGTAAATAAGGCTACTGGATTTGTATCACAATATAGTATTTTGGAGCTCACTGAAACAATGATGAACGTCACTTACAACCATAAAATTTAATCATTCCTCAACTTTCTTAGTCAAACCTACTGTGACACAGCTCTACTTCATTGTGTGCATAACTCCATTGGAGTTAGAAAAGGGTTTTTGTTAACACACAAATAATTATGACACTTCGCACTCTATTTGCGTTAATACCTAAGCTCCATTGCTTTTTTGAAGCATTCGACTGTTCTGAAGTCTCTGACGCTTTGCTTCCGGTTTAAGGATCTGAGGTTTCCATGGCAACAATCATGTTACAACTAGAGGGAGATTTTCCAGATTAGAAGACCGTTCGTGATATAGGTCTCTAGCTGCAGCTGATTGACTGCAGGCTTTCAAATTTTCAGCGGGAAATAGTAAGAGACTCTTTTAACTTTAGGATTCCGTTCGCAACTAGTGATGCAACGGTCCCTGTCTGTTCAGCAATCAAGAAAGCCATCGTAAATCCGCAAATACTTCCAAACAGCCTCTCCAGACAAGAGGCCAACACTGTAATCAACAAAACACCCCAATTTCAACTGCAAACAAATGGAGCAACACAACAATTCATTACCAAAGATACAAATCAGTCAACAAGGAAAGAAAAAAAACACAAAAAAACAAGCATAAACAAATATAACAAAGAGAGGGAGATACCAACAGCAACAACATCGACCCCATGCACAGAACAGCTCCGTACATTTCCTACAGCAACATTTGTGTTTAAAACAGCTTCAGACATTTCTAACAGCAACCTTTATATTCAAATTCAGTCCGGACATTGTCAGTAGTAACATATCATGCTTTATATTAGCTTTGGACACTACCAACAACAATATTTATGTTTAAAACAGCTCCGGACATTATCAAGAGGAATATTATGCTTAAAATAACTTTATACACAAACCAAAATCATATCTACAGAGACTCCTCAAGGTCAATATAATCACTCACTATCAATACAATATGAACTTAAGCATAAGCACCCAATCAATGAGACATGTTATTAGAAAAGATATTTATCCAAATAAAGTTGCAACCCATAAATATATCTAAACTCCAATACAAAAGGCAACAGTTGGTCTGCAATAATAACTATGTTTAAGCAATAACCGATGCCTATCTAATAAGAAGCAACTAAACTATACATAATAAGCATAAAATATAACAGGAAAGACTAACTTTAAAAACTATAATAAACAATGTTAGAATCTTACCCGTTGTTTCAGTTTTCACTTTCCCTGAACTTATGGGTCATAAGCATGTTTAGAACAAGCAAAATAAAAAAGGTATATAATGTGGATAGAGAACAAATAAAAGCAGGACTTTTATTTTCTTAACTTCTTATGCTCATAAGTTTTCCAGGTTCCATTTTCGGCTAATCTCTTGTTAGCATTGGTCCAATCCATTTCTTCAATTCTGTCTAAAAGTTGGTTAGATTTAACAAAAGTAAGTGCACTGTCCAGATCTTCATATATTTTAGATGTATTCTGGTAGAACATTTTCAATCTTGCAGGAAATAGTAGATGAGATTTTATTTGATTTTTTTTTTTTTTTAATTTCTCTTATCAATGGCAGGAAAACTTCTTTTTGTAATTACCACAGGAGAGTGGTCATTATCAAAATAAACTGTATTGTCTTTTATTTGAATTGAAGATTTTGCCCATGCAGTCTTTAAGACGAAAGGAGTTTTATAATCACAGATTTTGCAGAATTACTTTTGTTATTTTTAGATGAGACCATAAACCTGTGTACTCTTTCGATACCATATGAAAGAGCTTCAGGTAGTTCTAGGATTTCAGGTAGCCATGAAGACAAGAAATTTTCCATACTATCTCCTTCTATATTTTCTGGTAAGCCAAAGATTCTTATATTATTACGACTTGACGTGTTTTCCAGATCATCTATTTTAGACAAAAAGTGAGCATTTTGCTTTAAAAGAAATTCTATATTATGCTCACCTTCTTGAAGCCTAGAATCCATGTCATTTAAGGCTGTTTCAATACGTGAAATCTGTTCTTTCTGTTGTTTAAATCTTCATGTATAATGTTCATTTGTTTAGTACAGCTCTCCTTAAAACTATCCAAACTATCCAATTTCAGATCCATTCTATCCATTTTGTTAGTTCTAGAATTTTGATTAATAAAGATTGTAATTCCTTTTTGAAAGTTCTGTCCTGATGAGAAGATTAGTTGAAGCTCATTTTGTTAACTAATGCAATTCAGAAGATCTCTGATGGTTTTTGACAGGAAAAAATAAAATTATCAAAAATATTTTTTATACTATCCTTGTATATGGTATAAAGTACCAATAGGTTAAAAAATAACCAAAGTTCTGATAGATATATTTTGAAAATCCTGTCAGAGAAAATTAGTATAGACAGAGTTGAAGAGAAGTGCTGTTACTCTGAGCACATCTTGGCCACACCCCAAATGCTCATTTTTTCATGAAAAAGCAAGTAGAATATGGAATACCCTACAATTAAACATACGCAGCACAGACACACTAGTTGCTTTTAAATAAATTAATTAACGGTTTCGAAATTATGCATTTCTAATTGGGCTATCAATTAAGATCTTAAATGGCTTGCCTAGGCCCTGAGCTCGTATCCTTGAAATCTTGATTAAAGTTCATAATACAAAATGACAGCTTGCTTTAGGCACTGTTTCTATACACTAGGAAATATGCCAGCAACATAAAAACAAAGTCAGTAAAGCACGAATACTATTGTTTTGATAACTTCTACTGCAAATTTCTTTTACAGTAACAATTAAAGCAGCATGGTAACTACTAAATGACCTGGAAGACAAAATAAAGTAAAAGCACATGCTAACCTTAAAGGAGATTCACAAATGTAAGTAAAAAGATTTGAGTTTAGATCATACCTATATCTACCTCAATAAAAAAAAATGTTCTCTGAAATACAGTTAGCTAGCATTTGGGGAAACTCACAGTAATCTCCAGATGCTTCCAGACTGATTAAACAATGGGTTTTAGGAACTAGTAAGAGATTTTATTCCAATTAAAAGCCAGAAAATAAGACTTTGAGATTGGCACTTGGAATTCTGAAGAAGGAAAAATTAAGAACTTGCTCCATGTAGGAAAGATGGGTCTCTTGCATGTTCAGAAATCACAGCAAGTTCTACAGACTTATGTGAAAAGAAATAGCTTAGTGACTTACAGCCCCCCTCTTTCAGCCAATCAACCTTTTGTTTTTTCATTACCTTAAGGTGGATTTTTCCTCTTTCTAATTTGAATTTACTTTGTTGTGCCCATATATATAGGTTGGTGATGAGGGTGACAGACAGCATATAACAGGCAATAATCTCTGCCTCTTAGGTGTGCTTTTATACCCTAATTCCTCCACTTCAGAAGTAACATGATATCCCTACTGAAGCAGGGGGGGTCTTGTAATGCTGGGTCCAATGGTGCAAACATGATTCTATATGCATAATACATCACAGCTATACAGTGAAGTACTGCTTGGAAGGACAGAGATGCCTGTCCTTTGACCACCTTATTCCCTACTACACCACCACCTCCCAAACTCCACACGGCTTATCCAGGCAAATACCAATGCCCAGACACCAATTACTTATGACATGTAGGCACAAGCAACTAAGCTTCAGTACAACACAAAGCAGAAAAGAACGGAAAAAAGAAGGCAATAATATACAGCCCCACAAAGGCCATGATCTATGCCGAGATCTGGACAAGTTTTACCAAGAAAAGATAAAAATACAGCTGGAATAACCCCTCTCATTACTTTGTTCATAAAATATTGAGTTAGTTATATGTTAGAGGTTATAAGACTTGAAAGCTGCAAAATTCTACAACTCCTGGAAAATAAATCCATATGATGCAGCTGTTGTACACCAATTAAATAAAAACATCTGCAATATATTTTGACACTGCCCACTAATGAAAAAAATATGGCCTTGTATTAATGAGAAACTTCATCACTTCAAAATTATAGCACATGATTTGCTCTGGCTGTGGTGCATCTTAAATTTTGGGTTGAATTACAAAAGTAAATATAGTACTATAAACAATAATGCATTATCTGCTTTAGGAAACTTCTAAACAACAACTTAAAGGACTATCAGTGAGAGATTCTCTCAACAAGATTTTTCCACACCAAGTATTTCAACACTTGTAAGATGCTTGCTAAGTTCAAGAGATAAGAACTTGGGAGTGGACTGAACTTCTTGTCAAGCAAATCCCTTCTCCTCAGCCAGACACAATCCACTCTCAGCCTGCAGTGTCTGGGACTTTATTTCATGGTGCTGCCTGGGAGTGTGTATACATGTTGCCATGCTAACACACATTCTGGTTCTTGCAGAGTAGAGTTCTGTGACCCAGCTCTTGATTGCATCCTTGTTGTTCCCAAGCTGACCACATGGGGTCAGCAGTGCAGTGTTGTTGACTGCCTCCACCCAGGATGGGTATGTCTGTACCTGCTGCTCAGTCCCATTCTCCCCACCCAGCCCTTTCAGCCCCTGAGTCAGTAAACGAAGTTGGATCATCTAAGGCACAGTCAAGACTCTATGCCACAGGTCCAGTTCATCTAAGCATTTCTGCTACTATACATAGTCTTTTACTAATGCATTATGTAAATAACCAAACTCACAGTTTTGATTTAGCATGAGCTAGAAAATTATTTTTTGTTAGCCAAAAAGGAGTTTCTAGGAGCAAGCTCCTTTAATACTTGCTGCATGCCCTCAGAAAATGCAGGCATCAAAGTATTGCAGTTCTATCATCCAGACAGAGAGTTGAAGAAGTTGAAGGTTGGAGGACCAAAACAATCCCTGTCCTGTGACACTGCATCCATCCTGTGAGGAAGCTTGTTGTAATTGCCCTTGGCTGTTTTCAAAAGAAGGTAGAACCACTGTTGCCTGGGCCACAAAGGGGGGGGGGGCACAATAATTAATCTGGGAGAGTCCTTATGAATCTTTAGAAGAACCCTGGTTATCACACAAGGGGTGGAAAGGCATACATAAGTATTACTGTTTATGGGAGTGAAAAGGCATCTGTCTTCTAGGCCTTTGTGCAAGGAATCCTGGAAAAAAAAAATAACTGTCTATTGTGAATGGAGTAAGCAGATCTACTTGAGAAGTTTCCCATGACTGGATCAATTCCTAGAAGATCCCCTGGCTCAAACTTCAAATCATGGGAGTTTGTCCTGGTCTTTCTCAGCTTGTAGCTTGTCTGCAACAATATTCTCTAACATAATGCATGTAGCCTGTAGGGGCAGATTGTACAGAGTTGCTAGGCCCCAGAAAGGTGGTCTGCAAAAGGGCTAAGATTTGTTTCTCCCCTGTTTTATGTATCACATCACTATGGTGTTTGTCCATAGTTACTAGTAGAGGGCCTGGAACCCAAAGATTATTTAAAGATTTGACAGCATTTATTAAAACCATTATTTCTTTAACATCTGTGTGTTTTAGTCTGCCCTGCTTGTTCCCCACACCCTGAACAGTCACCCCCCTTGGATATAGCTCCCCAGTCTGAGGCATCTATGGTTACAGACTAAGTAGGGGCTGGAAAGGAAAGGGGAGACCTGGGTTGAGACAGCACATCCACCCCCCACAGTGACTCACTCTTTACAACCCCCACTACAGGAATCTGAAATAAGTGGCACTGGGTCCAAACTGAATTGAGGAAACATTGCATTTTCCTCGTGTGAAGTCTTGCCAAAGGAATCATGAGTCATAAACGCAGATTATGTTTACTGAAATTCCAAATTAAGTAAATGGTTCTTTACTTATCCAGAGGTTCTTGACAACTTGCAAAGGAGTCTGCAAAAACAAGACAGTAATCTAAATACGGAAAAATGTGAAAGCCCTGCAGTCTGCAATGGGCAGTTATAGGAGCAGGACAATTTGTAAACACCCCTGGAACTGCACAAAAGCCAAAAGATAAAGCAGAAAACTGAAAATGTAAAACACACTCGGAAAAATGTAAAAACTGTCTGAAGTCTTCGAGCACTGGAATGCGATGAGAATTTTTTAAATCCAAAGTTACCAGAAAGTTGAGAAACTGAATGAACGATAACAGACTACAGTGAAAGCATTTTGAATTTTGGGGTTTTGATGTGAAGGTTTAGAAAATAAAGGTCTAGGACAGGTCTCAAAGTTCTGCCTTTTTGGCACCAAAATTATTCTTGAATAGAGTCTTTTCACCATTTGATCTGGGGGGGAATAGGCTTTTAACTCCCAGAGACAGCATTTGATGTAGAATAGGAAGAATCAGGGGGGGCTGAAGGCAGAATGTGGAGAAATCCCTTGAAAAGGAAGATGGAACTCCCACTGCCAGTTGTAACCTCTCTGAATAATTCTTAGAACCCTAACATCTGAGGTTATCTGTTAACAGAAAGGGCAGTGAAGACCTAGACTTTGGGAAAGCTTTACTGGAATGCCAGGGTGGGGGAGGGGGGATACATGAAGAAGCATTTTTAGATTGTTCTTGGTTCTATGTGCATCCTCCCTTTTTTGCACCTCTCTACCATTGCTTTCTAAAACAGTGTTTACATGTGCCTTGCTGAAATTGCTTATATCATTTTTGAAAAAGGAATCCGAAATGCAATGAAAGTTTCTATTGTATTTTGGCATGGACGGTTGAAAAATGTGGGCAACTCCCAAATTAACTTTCTCCTTTCAGCAAATCCTTTAAGGACCTCTGCAGAGGAATGATCAAATATATCTTTATCCAGAGGGGAATTCAGGAGCTCAAATTTGAGATTCTCTGGTAAATTCTGGGCATGTAGCCAAGCAAATCGCACTGTTCACCCAGTGGCAGCTGCTCTAGAAACAGCATCAGTGGTTTCATAAGAACATTTTAGAGAGTTTTGGTTACTGAAGACACAGATAGTATTAAAAAATTCAGAGATGCCTTAGTCTCTGAATATAGGAGTTCAGCAATTAAATTTCTTATATTGTCAAAGGAAGATCCGCGGTTGTGGTGCTGCGGTAGCGTTGTCGCCTCACAGTAAGACGCTGTCCGGTTTGATTCTCAGCTAGAGCGTCTTCTGCGTGCAGACATGCGTGAATGGGCGTACCTTCGTTGAAGATTGTGCTTCAGGGCTGGTAACTCGGCACGTAAAAGTCAACTACCAATCATTAGTGGACCGGAGTTCCGCTATGGCGACCCCTAACCGGGAAAAGCCGAAAGACATGACGATATTGTCAAAGGAAGCCAGCAGAAACATAGACACATGAGCCTAACGATTAACTCTTATTAAAGCTACAGTGGAAGAAATAAAAAATCTTTTCCCCCAATCCTTGCAAGACTTCCCTATCTTTGACAGAAGAAATAGGGTTAGCTGCCAAAAGATGTTTGACAGAAGATGGTGCTGACAGAGAAATCACTGCAGGGTCTGATATGTGGTTTGAAAAAAAAAGTGGGTCTGAGGAACCTTATGTAAGTTATCACACTTCCTGGGGGTAGCTGACTGCCAGGCAAACTACTGGCCACAACAAAAACATTTTTGAATGCTGGCAAAACAGGAGGAACAGCTGCGGGTTGAGGAAAATCCACTTGTAACAAACAAGTCACAATGTCTTTGCAGGGATTCTGGTATCTTGTTTTGCTCCCAATGAAATAATTTCTTCATTCTGGCAGCAGTATCAGAAAAGGGTAACTCTTCAGGAGGAGATCTGAAGAAAAACTTTTCGACTCACACACTCCCTCCTGAAGGGTAGGAACATAAAAAAATAAACCTAAATCTAATTCCTGGCTGTCAGCTTAAGAATCAGAATCTGAGAGACAGGAAACGTGTTTTTCTTTTTAAATCCGTGGAAGAATCAGAAAGTAAATATTGAAAGTCTTGAAATAAACAAAACCCAGCCAATCTTTCATGTCTATCCTATGTTACAGAGAAGGCAATTATCTAAAAAAAGAAGTTAGGTCTTACCATAACGTTCCATCTGTGTTGTTGATCTTCCTTCATTCATTACTGAGGGGTTATCGGTTCCACCCTCGGAACCGAGCCGGCCAATATCAAGATCGCGTCAGCCAAAAACTCTCAAGCCAAGGTCCTACCCAAAATGCTCTGCTCCCTGTTACCTCAGTTTGAGTTTGCAAGTTGACAGATAAAAGTAGAGGCTACCTCTGGTCATAACAGTCCTACCTCTGGTCATAACAGACCTACAAGACAGGAGTACATGAGATCAACCGAGAACCTCCGGATGGGGGACGGAGGGTGGGAAGTAATGAATGAACGAAGATCAACAACACAGATGGAACGTTATGGTAAGACATAACTTCTTTATCTGATGTTGTTAATCTTCGTTCATTCCTTACTGATGGGACAGAGTCCCCAGCTATCTATATTACTGGGTGGCCCTCATGGAAGGACATTCCTGAGCAACATGGAGCCAAAGGAAGCTCTACCTCTGGAGGCCAAGTCCAATTTGTAATGAAGAATAAAGGTATGAGGTTTGGCCCAAGTTGTAGCTGAGCAAAAATCATTGAGGGAAGCCTTAACATGGAAAGCTGCTACAATTGCCATAGATCTTGTAGAATGTGCTTTGACTCTAAGAGGCAAGGTGAGATTGTTTTTGTTATAGATAAAAGTAATATCATTTCTCAACCATGAAGTCAAGGTAACTTTTGATACAGGATGACCCCGTCTAGGTCCAGAAAAAGCCAGAAATAGTTGGTCAGATTTACGAGTAGATTTTGTTCTGTACAGATAAAATCGTATTTGCCTATGAACATCCAAGTAGTGCAGGCAATACTCTCCCTTGTTAGAATGAAAGGAAAGAACACTGGAAGGTCAATAAACTGGTTATTAGATCGCTCTGATACCACTTTTGGTAAAAAGGTAGAATTAGTTCTCAGTCATATCCTATCCTTATGGAAGATAAGATAGGGAGGTTTGATGCATAAGGCCTGAAGTTCTGACAATCGCCTGGCCGATGTGATTGCAATCAAAAACAAAGTTTTCCAAGAGAGATATTTTACATCACGTGAAGACGCAGGTTCAACGGGTGGAGCTGTTAGAGCTTGCAGAACAAAAGCCAAATCCCAAGGTTGTACGGGTTCTTTAAAGGGAGGTTTTAGGTGAATAACCCCTTTCAAGAAAATCTTACAGAGTCTTGTGACATAAGGGAAGAATCTTGAAAACCAATATGAAAATTTGAGATGGCAGCTAAATGTACACAGATAGTAGAGGCAGACACCTCAAAGTGGAAAATATGTGATAAATAATCCAATACCACCGAGACCAGAGCTGACAAGGGGTCTAATTGTTTATTTGCTGCCCATAGAGAGAACCTTTTCCATTTGTTAAGATAGATTAGTCTAGTGGACGATTTATGAGATGCAATAAGAATATTGCACACAGGGGACAAAAAGTTTTCATGCCTGGCAATCATTGGAAGTGGAGAAACCAAGCTGTCAGTTTCAGGGTTGTTAGATTGGGGTGAATCAGACCCAGTGGATGGGAGATCCACGGTTGATCTAGCAGGTGAGGCCAGAGGAAGGGAAATCAGACTTGTCGAGGTCAATATGGAGTAATGGGGATCACTTTGCTGTTTAACTGTCGTGCTTTCTTTAGAAATTGGGAGATGAGGATAAGCATAAAGAAGACCCAAGAGCCAAGCGTGGACTAGAGTGTCCCTTGGTGACTGCCCCCGAGGGGGGGATCAGGGCAAAGTAGCTGCTGCACTTGTAGTTGATTGGGGAGGCAAATAGGTCGCAGCAAGGTTGGCCCCAGCAGTCGAAGATTTTTGCCGCTATCAGAGGATTGCGGGACCGCTAGTGAGGCTGCAAAATGCACCTGATCAATTTGTCCGCTATCACGTTGGAGCTGCCGGGAATGTGCATTGCAATTAAAATGCAGTTGTAAGCTATCGCCCATTGCCACATTCTCAAGACCTCTCTGCATAACGGGTAAGATCTGGTGCCCCCTTGTTTGTTGATGTACCAAACAGTGACATGTTGTCTGATTGGATCGCAATAGTCCCTGACTGAAGGATGGAGTGAAATTGCTTGCACTGCTCTCAGTTCCAGGACATTGATATGCAAAAGGGCCTCTGATTCCGACCAGGTGCCTTGGACTGATTTTCCCTGACACTGCTCTCCCCACCCCATAAGGGAGGTGTCCGTGGTCACCGTGGCTATCGGTTGATGAGGGTTGACAGGGCGAGACCACTGTTGGGTATTTTGAGACGTCCACCAGAGTAAAGCTTGCTTGCATCTCTGAGTTACACTTACCTGAAAGGACAAAGGATGTTGTAGAGGGTACCACTGAGTGAGAAGTAGCCATTGAAGGAGCCTCATGTGGAATCTGGCTGGAGAAACAATGATAATCGAGGCTGCCAATGACCCCAATAGCTGGAGTATAGATCGAGCTGGAGATTTGTGGTGACAGAGCAGCGGTTGAACTTGTCTTATTCTCTGAAGCCTGTGTTCTGGAAGGGATGCTATGCAATTTCTCGTGTCCAACAGTACCTCTATAAATTCCAAAGACTGAGTTGGGGTTGTGTTGGATTTCTCCCAGTTTATATTGATTCCCAGGCTTCGAGCTGTTAAGAGAGTATATTGCAGGGCTTCTTCCAGTAGACACTTGGTGGGGGCGGTGAGGAGCCAGTCATCTAGATATGGAAATGCCTGGAATCCTTGAAGTCGCAAGTGAGCGGTAACCACTGCCATGCATTTTGTGAACACTGTGGGGGCTGTAGAGAGACCGAAGGGCAGGGCTCAAAACTGGTAGTGACTGGCTCCTATTCAGAAGAGGAGGCATCTTCTTGAGCGTTTGTCCATTTTTATGTGGTAATACGCATCCTGAAGATCTACAGAGCACATCCAATCGTCTTCTTCCAGAAGACGAAGGAAAGACTGAACCGTGACCATCCGGAATTTCTCTGTTTTTACAGATTTGTTTAGTGTACTGAGATCTAGAATTAGTCTCTAGTCCCCTGTCTTTTTTGGCACTAAAATAACCTTGAGTAAAAAACGGATCCTATCTGGTCTGGGGGGACCTTCTGGATGAATTTTTAGTAGCAGCTTTTGGATTTCATGTGCTGCTGTTTCCTGGGTGGAACATCAGGTAATACTCTTGATGAGACTGGGCAAAGATGGAAGGGGATTTGATAGCCTCTGGATATATCCGTTGTACCCAAGAGTTGGTTGTTATCTTTTGCCAGGCAGCGAGGTACAAGGATAAATGACCCCTGACTGCTCCCAGAGGTGAGCAGTCGGGCAACGCTTCAGGAGCACTGATAGGGTTGGCCACAGCAAAAATCTCTGGAACCCCGGTTTTGCAGACCTCCTCTGCCCTGAAAGGGGCGTCTTCCATTGGAGTTTTCCCCTCTACCTCCAGGGGAGAACTCAGCACGTGCATCCCGGAAAGAACCCCTATGATTTCTTGTGCCAGATCTTTCTGCTTCTCTGATTTCTGGAGTAGAATCACTGAGGAGTGGAGTGTCTGACACCAACGGCAGACAGGGTCTTGTCATCTTGTTCACACCTTGCCAGTGTATCCTTGACTTTAGGGCCAAAAAAAGAAGCAGCCTCTATGGGGGCATTCATGAAGGAAGCCTTAAAGGAGTCCACAAAGTCGTAAAGGAGCATCTAGGCATGTTGTTTGGTGACTATACCTGCGCATGCCGCTCTAGCTGTCCCTTCCGTTGCATGAGAAATGAGATGCATGGAAGAGTTGGAAATGGACTCTAGGGTGGCTGAGAAGCTACATTATCACGGACTTCAACAGAAACAGCTCCTGCCAAGGTTTCAGAAAGCTGGTTGATAAGATCATGCTGAAGCCTGGTAAAATATGCCAAATAATTCAAAGACCTTACGTTGAAGGTCGATGAAGTAAACACATGCTTCCCTAATCTGTCAATCGCCCAAGACTCCTTGTTGGGTGGATGGACAGTTTGGCTCTCTTCTGCCAAATCCTTCTTAGTAGCAGCTGCCACCATCATAGCATTTACTGGAAGACCTCGTGACCAGTGGGGGCGATAATATTTTATCTGGCCTCTTAAGTATTGCTTCCATGGTGTAAAGGGCCTTCCATGCATGCTGGACGATGAGCTCATCGGCAGGCGGGGTGACCCAAGAGGTATGGGGCCGGGCACAAAAAGCCTGCAGGAATAAGGATTCCTCAGAGGAAGCATTAGAAGACTTCCAGTTACCCCTCTGTCTAAGGATCTCAAGGATGTCACCAAAGAACACCTCATCAGAGGGTGACCATGGGGACCCTATCCCATCACCAAAATCCATATCTTCGGTCAATGTCTCCTCAGTGGAGTCTATGTGTTTCCTCTTAGACAACGCTTTGTGGGGTATTTCCTCAGTGGGAGGTGTGACGACCATGCCCAGGCCCAGCAATCAAGGAGCCTCAATCCTCACCACTAACACCAGGGAGGTTGTCTCATAGAAGAGAAAAGGATAACTAATACACACAGTAAAGTACAATTTCCCTTAAGTGCACACAGAGATCACAGTCAGTCTGGGGCTGGTTGCTCCCTTGCTCACCAGGTCCCCAATAAGACTCCCCACTGGCACAGCTATAGGGTCCAGGTCTCAGCCTAGCTTGGCAAGCTAAAACCTCCAGAACCCTCTCTGTCCAACCAGTGCTTTGTGTCCCCGCCCAAGTAGCTGACACAATACACACACTTTGAGATCACTATTTATACTACTTCACAGACACTGCTGGGAAAGGCTGACAAAGATTCGCTAGCTGTGCCCCTTTACCCAGACTATATAGTAGTAATTACTGCCACCAAACAACTAAAAGTATCAGCTACTAAAAGGCCCTTAAAAGAGTGTCCAATTATTACTGTGCAATATTATTATCCAATGGTAGTATGACTAACAGTCAAGGCTTACTTTAGAGTGGCCTATGCCAATAACCTCTATAAATATGCAATGTACTCTACAGCTTATCTCTACACAAATCAGCCACAGGTAGAAGGTTTTAAAAATATCTAATAATAAATAATTAAAACACAATACAAAACTACTACACCACAGATATATACGAGTTCAGAGATCACACAGAGACTTAAAATAATACAGTAGGACAGGTCTGATTTCAAAGAAAAATACCTAATTAATATTTACTAGCTTTAACTATTCCTACAAGAAATCACAGTGCTAAAACTTACATGTGAGCACAAGGCAGAATGCTGATAAGTTGGATATCAAGGTCAAAATGCTCTAAGTCACTTGTGAGAAACAGTACTTAAACATTACTAACAAACATGTTTGCTGGGGCCCTCCCCAAATTACATCATTTTTGACACTTAGGTTTTCCCAGACAAACAAACTGCATCCTCTTAACACCTGGTCTGAGTTCTCAGGCCACAAACTGCATTGCCTAGCAATCTAACACCTACTCAGAAACTTACAATAATACAAGGCATTTCACATGTATATTCTAACAGAAACTAGACCAATAAAGCACCTTCCACATCTAAATTCTGGTCATAAACTTTAGCCTTAAGACAATGGGCATGAAACTTTCATCCAGACACACTGGAACTGACTTGTAAAACATTAGAGAGATTCATAAGATCTTTTCAGCTTTACAAGACACATTTGAAATACTTGGCTTGGTTTTCCTTACAACGGATGGCAATGTTGCAACAATCTTGAAGTTCACATTTTACAGTGTTTTCTTACATTTAAAACACAAGCCTATATTTTACATTTATTTACAAATGCCAGAATTATATATCAAATTCTATTTGACTAGGCTGGCAGCCTTCACCCATCTCTCCCCAATCGTCACAGGAGGTTCTGGGGAAGACTGCAAAGAGGGGGTCTCCTGAGGAGAAACCGGAGGCTCTTGTGCCCGGTGTCCGGTGGTTGAAGCTTGTGACAGTTGCGTCACAGATATGGGGGAGAGGACTCCAACATGCGAGCTTTGCCAGTGGAGTCAAGTGCCCTCTCCATGGCCTGGAAGGCTGGCCTGCCCAAGGAGGGATGGGAACCCAGAACTGAGCACAACAACCTTGGAACCGGGGTCACAACCTGCCTCGATGAGCCCGCCCCCAAACCAGGAGTCTCAAGAGGACCGTGAACCACAAGAGAGAGAGAGCATCCCTGGAAGGTGCCATAGAAAAAAATCGGCATGGAGCCAGGAATGCCCTCCACAAAGCCACAGCCACTGGCCTGAGATGAGCCCGATGCCCAGTGCACCAAAGGCCACAAGGATGACTCTGGTTCCAAAGTGAGATTCACTATTGGATTCAGAGGAAGGGAAGCTGCTGTCGGAGTAATAGGCTTCAAAACTTGAGTGGAGGTCGGGAGAGGAGTATACGTAGGGGTTTGAGGAGACATGCATTCACCTGAATGAGGGAACGTGGACTTCGACAGTTGGGAGACACCTCTGGCCACAAGCAACTGGTCGACAAGCCGCAACACATCCTGTTCAGAGAGACTCTTGGTTGACCTCATGGAGAAGGGTGATGGCGATTCCGGCCTTTCCAGGAAAGGACTATACTGACTGCTAGCAAAAGGACTACACTGACTGCTAGCAAAAGGATCCAGTGAAGGGGAATATTTGGTCCTTGCTAATTCAATAGATACAGAGGCCGGAGCCGAAGATGTCTGCACCGAAGAAAACAGTGTGGAAAAAGCCTGCGCCGAGGATGTCAGCGCCGTAGAAGTTGAAGGTGTCTACACCGTAAAGGCAAAAGTCTGCCCCGAAGGGTACGGTGCCGTACTGGAAAGTGTCTGCAACAGCAATAAGGACGGTGCCGAGAAAGACTGCACTGAAGCACATGTTGGTGCCGAAAATGTCTGCACCGTGGAGTACAGAAGAGTCATAACTTGGAGCCAAAGGTGACTGTATCAACGGTGCCGAAGGGGACTGAACCTATATTGACGTTGCTTTTCGGGGTTGCAACAGAGCTGTTGGAACCGTAGTTGTGTGCACCAGGAATTCTGGTACCAGTATCGATAAAGGAGACATGGCTGTAGTCAGACTCATTTGGGGCGGTGCCGACAGGGTCATAGGTGGCAGCGCCGGAGTAGTAATCAATTTCACCTTCTTGTGAGTCGACTCCCTATGATCTCCAGAGGGAGAAGAAGGGGGTGACTTTGATGAAGAGGAAGAACGCCTCTTGCAGGGTTTAACAGAAGGGGGTGAGCCCTCTGACCCAGAAATAGCCTCACAGAAAGGAGACTTGAGAAGAACTTTCAAAATTAACTTATTCTTCCTCTCACTGAGAGTCCTGGTAGAGAAATTTTTACAAATCCCACACGGAGGTTCCACAGTCAAGTGGGAGACATTAAGACAGTAGACACATAAGTCATGGCCATTGGAAAGCGGTAACTTACGGCCGCAATCCTTGCACTGCTTGAAATCAACGGTACTTTTCTTATCCGATATAACTGGTGTGGAGAAGAAGCACAGTAGCAAAAGGAAGAATAAAGGCTACCCAAAAAAAGGGTAAAAAGAGAAAAGGAAGGATTACCAACGATGGTAACGGGGAATTACCACAAGGTAAGAAAAGAGGGAAATAAAGGGAAAAGACTAAAGGGAGAGATAGAGTCTAAAGTGAGCAATAGGGTAGGAAAATATTAGAATAAACTTTTGAGAAAAATTTAGAGTGAGAGCAATATATAAACTTTCAAAAAAAATTAGACACTTAGCTGAGAGAGTGGCTTAACTACTCTGGGTAGGACCTTGGCTCGAGAGTTTTTGGCTAACGTGACCTTGATATTGGCCGGCTCGGTTCCAAGGACAGAACCGATAACCCATCAGTAAGGAATGAATTAAGATTAACAACATCAGATCTCATGTTTTCTTTTTCTGGGCAGTCCCACCCCCACCCCAACAGAAAAAGGCAGACTTGAATAACTGTCCATTCCCTGGAAATCAAGCTCCTAAAAATGGCTTCACAGTACAGCATCGTCTGCTCCCTCCTCCAATACTGATGTGTGGTTGTCCCTTGCCCAAAGAGGACAGCTGAACAGCCAGAGAAGATGAGCATATCTCTTAGTCCTTAGCAGCTTCAAGAGGAGCAATACCAGCAAGACACAGAGAAAGCAATCCAGGGTACCTGAAATGGCCACAGTAGTCACTCATAAGCAGCTTAAATGAAGAGGAAGCGGTCTTGAAAACTGAAGACTTCCAAACAACTTTCTTCTTTTTGCAGATCAGGGTTGAGAGGAGCCAAACAGCCTGAAGCCTGGTCCATGCCCCTACTGGAAAAAGTGTATAACAAACAAGTGGCGAAACCTTGGACAGTTGGTGGTACAACCTGACTGCAAAAATTAAGTTTTTAAATAAATTTTTTAATGACAACTCCCCAAACCATTAGTCTTACCCCTAGCTATCATTTTTGATAAAAAGGAAAACTCACAAAAAAAAAATTGAGAGGTATTCAACCACAAGGAAGCCCAAATAAAAATGTAAATTTTAAGGTAAAACTTTTTAGTGGTAATCATTAAAAATATCAGTATTACCACTTAGCCATAATTTCTGACAGAAAAGATAATCAATTTTTGTGAAAAAAAATGTTAAGTGGAAGGTATTCCCCAGTTGCTACTTCTCAGTCCAGTCTTGGAGAAGCACTAGGCAACCATTAATCACTTGAAGCACTCAGGTAAGAGTGCGCTTCATTGGCAAGCAGGTTTTGAAGGAGCAGTGCCCTAGCCATTGACTTTATACCACTCTCCTCAAGCTGTTCAGTGGTTAGGGAACACGGAAGGTGTTCTTAAAGCTTTGGAAAAGGGCCAGATATAGCCCATACAGCTTAGGCTACAGCAACAGTAATGTAGTGACTAACATTATCTGGTCCTCAAAACTATTAAATAACAGACAAAAGACAGTTCTGCCAGCACTGTCAGTTTTACTTTCAAACTATACATGGGGTTCTGAATGAGGATAAGGCAGTGAACACTTGCAGACGCATAAACCATGTCAATGCATAGTACTCAGCTTTATAGTGCTTACTAACACTAGCTGCATTGTGCTTATAAGATGTAGACAAATGTTTCTGCCTTGGTACTATAAGGAAAGAATAGCCAAAATCCTGGTTCAAATCCCAGAGAATTGAGGGCTGTCCTGTAAGAACATGGTGTCCCTTCACAATAAGCCACAGTAAAGCAAAAGTGTTGTTAATGTATTAGTTCCATAACCAAACCATGGAATCCTATATTTGATGCATTCTTTCTGTGTCCTTCACATAGAGTGAAAATATTTCTAAAGATCACTGTGTGTGTGCTAGTTGTATAGGCTGCTGCCTAGTTTATAAACTCCCTCTGTGCAGCTCGTTCAACTAGGCATCTCTTCCTGCTGTTGTGACTATACTACCACAAAATAGTCTTCACATCCCTGACATCCTTACACCTAATTTATCTGAGGCTTTGTGCTCCTGGTAAGGCTACTCTTTACAACACTGCTTTAAAAGAAGCAGACAAAAATTATCAAAAAGTGTGACCACCACGACAGTTTCTCTCAAATAATATCAGATCCGTGTCTGCAAAACTGATACCAGGACATAGCCCTGCAGCCAAATAGAGGTGGTGTAAAAGGGTAAGAATTGGGTGGCTTTGTGACCAAATTGCTTAGTCAGGCAAGGCTTTAAAAAAAAAAAAAAAACTGTGTGGATCCTCCTTGTGGACTTATTAGTGTCAAGACAAAGAGCAGGAAAAAGACGTGATACCAGATAAGACGCAGTAGGAAAAAATTAAGATCAATTAGACAATGGCAAAGGAAGCAGGCTCTAAGTATCTGGAATGTCACCTGACTACTGAGCAAGGAGTCACAGTTTGAGTGGGAGGCTGAAAGGTGCTGGCCTTAACTACATACAGCACTGTTTTTTCGAAGTGGGCTCCCATTGATTCTGGAGCTGCTCTCTGGGAAAGGCTTTATACTGATAGCCTCTGGGTGGGTATTCTACAGTTGAAGTTTGTGCCAGTAGATGACAGGATTACCATAATCCAGCTAGGAGCTGCATAAAGAAAAACGTTGTCTGGTATGTAATATGGGATCTAAAAGCTATTCTAATTATTTAGCTTTTCCAGAAGCCATGGCAGCACTGTCTAACATGAAACCAGTTAATGAATATGTGATTCTTTTCAAATACTTTTACTGCTGAGATGGAGGATCACTCAATTACATGGAAGGCTAGGATAAGAGGTAGAGCATGTCTGATATAAACCTGAGGGGACACTTGTTATTGGACTTCTGGGCTAACTGTAGAATGTCTATCATATGTGAATAAGTGTACATGGTACAGCAGCACCTTGGGTCAAAGGTCAATGATCAATTCTGTAGTCATAGCATCAGAGCTGATATATTTTTTGGATACCTGGGTAATACAAGGGTACTTTTCCGTTAATGGGGCAGCAGCAGAATGTGTGGTTGATGTGAAGTCACTGGTGCTTATTTTTGGCTGCTTGTTTGTTGGGTTCATTGTCACAGTGTTATTGATTTTTTTCAGATGTTACTACTGATTATTTTATTGTTCTGTTTTTAATTTTGGCTTTATTGTAGTAGTAATGAATTTTCCTGCCAAGTTACTGCTGCTTATGTTATTGTTTTGTTCTGCTTTCCATTTTTCGTTTGTTGTGACAATACTACTGATTTTCTGTCGGAACTCAGTGTTGCTTCTTTTCTTCTTGTCTTGTGCTTTTAATTTGGGATTTCTTTTCGGAGTGTTACCGCTTTCCTCCCAAGTCATTGCCGCTTACACACACTTTTACAAACATTCCCTGTTGCTTTCTACATAGGGTGTAAATCACAGATGTCATCTTGCGGAAAACTAAGGAAGTGCTCGTCTGTCCGACCATCTGCTGATCTTGAATGGTTACTGTCTATACATTTTGACTGGTCTGAGGCATATCTGTCAACCTGCAGACACTGGAAATGGGAACAAAGGCTTTTCAAACAGAATAAGAGGTGTTGAAAAAGTGAACTGAAAATGCAGACAAACCATTATTGGGCTAGCACGCAACATGTACGGTTGCTGTCAAGTTCGTGCTATTTGTTTCTGTTTTCACATTTCTCTGCCTTCTGACAGTATTTATTTTCCGACATGTCACTACTACTTATTTTACTATTTTGTTCAGCTTTTTATTTTGCCTACATTTCACGGCAACATTTAGGTTTGTCGACGACTGCTGCCCCGTTAATGGAAAAGTACCAAACAGGTACTGAGATGTCATATGTTTACCACTTGATAGCAAGCTACATCAGACAGCTGAAATAGCAGCTAGAAAGTCCTATGAAACTAAAACATGTACTGAGGGTAAGAAAGACAAGAGATACAGAGTCTGAATGGGCCCTGTTCAAGATCTCAGTAGTTGACATGGCAGCAAGAAGCTATAGTTACAATAAGGTTATTGCTTGAAACAATAATAACCCTAGGAGCTGCTGGTGGGCACCAATGGAGAGAGAGAAAATGTCAAGTTAAAGAAAAAGGTCTGCCATGCAATATAGTGCAGTCTCCAGATTTTTTTTCTTTTATTCTTTCATTGTGCTTGTCAACTATCAAGTTTCCTCTGAGATTGTGTCCATTCATTATCCAGCAGCAGGGTAAGAAATGGTCACATAAAAGTTGTCACGAGAGGCAACAAAGAGGGTTTTTCCTTTTTACTGGTCACAATCCCTCATATGTGAGGGACTGCTGTGCTTTCTTTCCTATGTGTGCACATTCCTCGATACACACACCATGAAGGCTACAATGGGGATGTGACTTGGCACAGCCAAGCTCTTATCTCCAGCTCATATGATTCATGCTGTACATCTTTTTAACTCCCCCCACCCCAACCCATCAGGCCATAAGTACTTACTTCTCCCAAAAGGGGTGAGTCAGCCTCTCACTCCCTCCTTCCCTCATGGTCTGCTTCAGAACTCAAGCTGGTGGGCAAGCCACGGTTGTCACAATCATTGATTTATTCCTCTTCACCACAAAGCCAGCTATGGAGGAGTCCAGATTCGACTGATAAGCACTTAATTCCAGGCAGCCAAATGTTACATTTGCCAAAGTAGGGCAAAATAAAACCTTCATGGGAATGCATGACAAGGATTCTAAAGGTCCTCATATCAAATATTATCAAAGGCAACAAAGACTCTAATGAGGGTGTGCCTTGTTCCTGCTCCTGTTAAAGACTTTGGGGTGTACCTGAAGTTTGGACAGTACCCAATTTGGGAATGGAATGACTATATTTCTATTGCTGCAGATGAAAATCTTGCTTTATATGAAATTACAGCGATCTCCAGCACACCAATGACTAAGGAGTGTGAAATAGGTGGGATGAACATAACTTCTTCCATATCACAAGCTATGATTTTATAATGGGATAAATAGAGAGCCCTTTGTAAATAAGAGGGAAGCGGCTACACCATGTGGAGCAATTTCAGTATCATGGGGCCTTGTTTTCAAGCCCAGGTAGTCAAGGTAACCAACTTCACATTTATTAAAGTATATAAAAACAGAAATACAAATGTGAAATAATAGAATAAAAAAGGTGCAAATGACTACATACACAGCTAAGGTAAATAAACAAGCAAGATAAAAAAAAAACTGCATGCATAAAAACATCATTAAAAGCAAGTACAATTTAGATGGATCTTGAGGGATTGTTTGACGTCACTGAATATCAAGGATTCCATTAAGCAGGCAGTAAACTCCAAAGATGCACCCCCTGGTGGGCAAAACTGAGAAGCACACCTCCTCTAAACATGTCCTTGAAAAACTCAGAAGCTCCTGGAAAGTCAAATGCATACCCTTATTTCCACGATCAGCACCTACTGCCCCTGTCCAAGAGGGACACAGGTGGAACCCCCGGGGTAAATCTTAGGTCACCCATCCAATCGTCCAGATTGTGTTTGAAGAGGGCCAATAAGGTGCTCTGTTTGACATGAAGTGGAAGTCTATTCCAGAGGTGTGGTAACCTCTGGGAGACAAATCTGTCCCTTAAGCAGGTTTTATTAATGTCACATACCAGGTTAAGGTCTTTAGAGTAAGTAACCCATGTACCATTTGACTTTCAGATATGAAGCATTCCCAATAACGCAGGGTCAAAGATGGCCTTATATGTACGGCAGAGATCACCTCTGAGTAGTCTGTATGAAACAAAATAAAGTGACAGTGATTTCAGATGATCCCCATTGGACAGATGGTGAACACCTTGAATTTTCCTTATGAGGAACCTTTGTGATTTCTCCAATTGCTGCAGGTGCTTAGAAAGGTACATACCAAAAGGGACATTTTACTCAATTATTGGTCTAATGAGGGAAGAGTACAGGGTGGTAATAACTTCTTTTTTTCTGGAAGCAATGCCCTTACTTATGAAATGAGCAATACAGAATACCCTTCTTACCACTGTGGAGGCATGGTGGTCAAAGGTAAGGTTGCTGTCAACCTGTGTGCCCAGGTCTCTCACCACTGGGTGCGTACTTAAGGTGTTGCTGTTCATGTGGTACCTAGCAGGAATATCACTTTTACCGAAAGGAATGATAATACATTTTTGCATTGGGTTTAAGGCCATAACTCTGGCACCAATCATTTGTTTAACACCCTCTTGTAGGATGTTGGCATTCTTTGGAGATTCTATGGCCGCTTCCAGTTTACAGTCATCCGCTAACTTTGCTGGCCAAAGGCCTTCAGTTTTTCCTTGTATTCCAGAGAAATAGATTCCAAACAGTAGAGGTCCCAGGACTGATCCCTGTGGAACAACACTGGTTACAGGTCTGCTGTTGGAGGTGGATTCCCCTATTTTGAATATATGAGTTCTATAAGTGAGCCAGTTAGCGACCCATCAAATGATATAAGGGCTAATGCCTAGTTGTGCGAGTTTGTCAATGATGCCTGACTGGGGGATAGTGTCAAAAGCCTTGGCTAAGTCTAGGTAGGCTGTATGCACAGATTTTCCCTAGTCCAGGGTCTTGGTCACTGTCTCAAAGAAGTCCACCAGGTTTAAAACGCATGCTCTCCCTTTGACAAATCCAAGCAATTTATTAAAGGAGATGCAAAAGGCTCAACACCACAGCATCACAAGTGACTGACAGCAAACTGATTACAGTTTTCCTGCAAACCACATGGCTCATGCCACAAACCATTCGCCTAACCCATGGAAGTTCAAGATGAAAAAACAGTTTGGGTCAAAACATGGAAGTTTCACTAAGCCCTAAGTGAGATAGCAGTGAACCTTGTACATTATACTTCATTTGCTGGTAGAAGTTCAGGTGGTCTACAAGACAACAGGCAATACAGCTGCCACAGACAATAACCAAATGAAGGCTGCAGCTTTGTAATGTATCAGCACTATTTCTCAAATCTACTGTATATAGCTTTAACCAAGAACAGATCTATACCTTCAGAAGCTAAAAAATATGCCCTAACAAAAGTAAAAATTGGAAATGCAAATGAACCAGAGGATGCAGGGATAGTTCCCCACCCATTATTACTTGTGTAAGCTAACACTAACCTTACACACATCCTTCCAAAAACCCTTTTCCTAACAGTATCACTGTACAAAGTACATCTGAAGGTAATGTTGGATGTTTTTTTTTCCATTTACATTTTTTTTATTTGAATAACTGCAAATTACACTGTCTGGGTTTTTTTTTTACAATCAGTTCAATATGGGGTATGTGAGTGGTTTGTCCTGCTTTTAGTGTAGCGAGGACTGAGGATTTTTGATTATCACAAAAAAATGGTTTTGATAGGCTTTTATTGGGTTTTTAGTGTTTGGGAAGTTGTGCAATCAGCATTAATGACTAAACTAGCATATGTACATACTATATACTCCATGTTTAATTTTCCTGATTCAGGTTCTTCTCACTAATTTCTTCACTCTACATTCAGCCTAGCATTCATTCCAACACCCTAGCATCCTCCAAAGCCAACAACTCAGCTGGAGAATCCTTATTGTCTAACATCATTCCAAAAACATGGAATAAACTACCCACTTCCATCACTTCCATCTGCACCAAAGTACAATTTAAAAAACTTCTCCTTACTAACTTTGCTTTGCCTACCCACCAAACTCTATCCTCTCCACTTCTTATATACACCCTCTGACTTTCCTTAGATCTACATTTTACATTACTATCCAAATATGCCTTCTTTCTTCCCAATATATACTTACTTTTTTACCTCCTCAAAAATATCATACTGTGCTTTCTACTATATATGCTAGTCTAGTTTGAATAATACCGTATACTCTTTGATGTACAAATTTTGTTAAAATTGCTAAGTTATCAGCTATTTCAGTTATTTATATTTTGCAATGTGTAGCTTCATTGTTGACCTGTACTCTGTAATTTTCTTGTGGTATAATATTTCTTTGTTTTTCATATTGTTGGAGCTTTTCTCTCCGAGCCTCCACTGAAAATGGACCAGTGCAGAGTCAGATTTTCCTGCTAAACAAATGTTAAATAAATACATAAAAAAAAACATTGTTTCCCATCTCTCGGCTTGTCCTAAGTATAGGAACCATACTGTTAACGATAGGAGTATTTGCTCCAGAAAGAAAAATGTCACTAGCTACTTCTCACAGGGCTCTGTCCTGGGACCACCATCTTACTTCCCTGATACAAATGTCACTATCAAAATAAATTCCC